>NC_054571.1:4492496-4783484 GCF_017654505.1 Polyodon spathula | reverse complement strand
AAAGCCAGGAATTCTTCTCATAGGCAAGGACATCAGTATTCTCATCTCCTCCCCCAAACTCAGGAAAATTAATTTGAATGGGAAGCTTGTTTGAAACTCTCTCTTCCTTCTGGTTTGATGAAGCCACTGCTGGGCTTTCAAAGGAAAAGGTGCCAGAAGGAGTGTCACCAGGGTGACTAGCTGGAGCCTCTCTTGGTGTGCTTGTCCTACTAGCTTCTGTAGCTCTGACTCCCACACATCATGTCGTCGTTTCAGACAGTCAATCACGGCCTTCTCCGTTTTATAAAAGGTATCTTCCACAAATCTCTCGACCCTCTCAAACTGCTGATATATATACTTTCTAAGTGACTCTTCCCTATTAATACTACTGCCTTGGACAGCCTTACTTTCTTCCAAAGTATCAACTCTCTTACACAATTGTGTTATGCCCTCAAATATAGGCCCTAGCTCTTGCTGTAGTGCAAATGTAGGTGAAACTTAATCAATGTAATTATCTGTGAGGGGTGGAGTAGTAATATAAAGCTCACTTAAAAGGGAAGTTATTTCTCTCACAGGTTCTCGCCTAGTCACATGAGGACCAGGAGTGAAATCTGTAGCCTCAAAATCAACAGCCTGTCCTGCAGACATATCTATCTCTCCAGTTGCCATGACAAACAATGTAAGGGTATTATGCAAGCCAGAAAACAAATTCACATATAGGTCCAAGTATTACGTTTAGTATTAATCAATTATTTCCTTTTTTTCCTCCTTTTTATTCCCAAAGAAAAAACATGTTCCCGTACTGGCCACCAATTCTGTAACAAACAGACCTAAGCCCTCAGCCAAGCATTTAGAGTTCCCAGAATAAGAACAGGTTACTGCACCAAAATAAATGTAATTATTCGGTACAGAACGTCTGTATGACAGCGAAAAAATGAATTCAGGGTTCACATCGCTATGCAAAAAAAAAAAAAAGTGGTAGGAAAAATGTATTAATACTCAACGGTACTTATAGAACGCTTAATATTCTCAGCACACATTTAGCTCACTATAAACATATGTACAGTGTATCAGCGGCTAAATCAGGAGAGAGCCGAGTAAAAACTCCATACAACAAACAAATCAAAAGTCAGAGAACAAAATATAAAGTCACAAAGTTCAAAAAGTCCTCTTTGCAAAAACCATAAGTCCCAAACCAATCATTCATTAGTTTAACCAAGGAAAAACAAACAAAACAAATATATACGTATCCAAAAAAAAAAAAACAACAAAAAATAATTGTAATAGTTGTTTCAGCTTTGAGGATAAATCCAAACAGGTAAGCAGATAGTACAACGCAGAAAACAGCAAGTTTGAAAAAATAAGCCGGTCCTTTCCAGAGCACAAATAAACAAACACTCTGGCAAGCGAAAAAAAAAAAAAACAAAGAACCTAACTTAACTTCAAACTGTTTGCATGTGAAGAAAACAAACAAAAAGGTGAACAATAAAGAAAAAACTATGAAATAATAAACTCACCAAAGGGAAACAAAACCTCAGTACTAGCTCTTCCCTTCCCTCAATCCTTGGCGCTCCTGTTTTTAAAACAAGATGTCCCCCTTGCCACAGGCGTCATGCCTAATTACGTTATCTTGCACCACTAAATGCAGCAAAGACTGTAGCCTGCATTAACGCCTGTTCATTACAGATTAAAAACAAAACACGGTTTAAACTTTATCATAGGATATAAGAACATAATGAAATATTTACCTGGCCAGGCATAATACCAGTTTAGCACCACACACTGTGGTGATGCCACAGCTTTATTTGGCTATTCCATAGATTGCTGTGTATTCGGGTGTAGGGGTGAGCAGCTGCACTTCGGAGAGCCAATCACCATCAAGGCACTCTTGCTGTGAAAGGCTTGTTTACGTTTTCCTAAAGCCAGACCGGTGATACGATCCACCAATCAAAGACCTGTATTTTCTCAGCAGCAGTCAATTTATAAGTTAGCTGAGGCGGGACAAACAGTTCTGTTAATTGTAATTTCTGGTTGTTTATGCAGCTGTCCAGTCTGCTGAATGTCAATGTTAATTTATTGAGAAATCATAGTAAGCTACAATTAACATTTTATGGACGTATCTAGAATTAATTATTATTCTTACCAAAAAAAATAAAAAATGTCATAACAAAAAAAAATCCATTCCGGCAACACTCAAAACCTTACAAACTGGGCTTAATCATGACGTTCAAATGGGTGAGTAGAATGAATAACATTTCTATGTATTGTGTATATAAAAATGCTTGATTGATGTTTACTTTGCAGGTGAATGAACTTGTTGCATTTACAAATCAGAGAGCGCGCTACCGCAGTAGACTTTTAGAAAAAAAAAAAAAAAACAGACAGTATCCAATGCCTTTTTTTATTTTACTTCAAAAAACATACAGCTGTGTCGGATCAGCTGGCCTTTAAAGAAACCTATACAGTGCCGTGAAAAAGTATTTGCCCACTGTCCGATTTTCTGCATTTTTGTACATTTTTCACATTGAACTTGGTCTGATCTTTTTGTGGGTTGTAGCAGTATATAGAGGGAGTCTTAAACAAAAAAATGACACCATTGTTTGGGGTGCAAGGTAATCAAACATGCAATCTTCAGGTGTGAAAAAGTTATTGCCACCCTAGTTAACTCAACCCAATTAAAGGGATAATTAAGGTCAGCTGTTTGAATACTTTGATTAACAATCAGGCCTGATTTGGACCAGCCCTGCCCATATAAATCTGACACTCTTTGGCTCTTACCATCAGAGTGAAGTTGTCAGCACACAGGTTCTAGAGCCACGATTAAAAGAAATTCCTGAAGACCTCCGGAAAAAAGTTGTTGATGCCTGTCAGTCTGGAAAGGGTTACAAAGCCATTTCTAAGGCTCTGGGGCTCCATCAAACCACATTCAGAGCCATATTGTCCAAATGCAGAAAGTTTGGGACAGTATCCAGAAAGCTTTTGACAAAGTCCGGCACAAAAGATTAATTCCCAAACTGAACGCAGTTGGGATTCAAGGAAACACATGTACATGGATTAGGGAGTGGTTAACATGTAGAAAACAGAAAGTACTGATTAGAGGAAAAACCTCAGAATGGAGTGTGGTAATGAGTGGTGTATCACAGGGATCAGTATTAGGTCCTCTGCTATTCCTAATCTACATTAATGATTTAGATTCTGGTATAGTAAGCAAACTTGTTAAATTTGCAGATGACACAAAAGTAGGAGGAGTGGCAAACATTGTTGTAGCAGCAAAGGTCATTCAAAATGATCTAGACAAGATTCAGAACTGGGCAGACACATGGCAAATGACATTTAATAGAGAAAAGTGTAAGGTACTGCACGCAGGAAATAAAAATGTACATTATAAATATCATATGGGAGATACTGAAATTGGAGAAGGAATCTATGAAAAAGACCTAGGAGTTTTTGTTGACTCAGAAATGTCTTCATCTAGACAATGTGGGGAAGCTATAAAAAAGGCTAACAAGATGCTCGGATACATTGTGAAAAGTGTTGAATTTAAATCAAGGGAGGTAATGTTAAAACTGTACAATGCACTAGTAAGACCTCATCTTGAATATTGTGTGCAGTTCTGGTCACCTCGCTATAAAAAAGATATTGCTGCTCTAGAAAGAGTGCAAAGAAGAGCGACCAGAATTATTCTGGGCTTAAAAGGCATGTCATATGCAGACAGGCTAAAAGAATTGAATCTGTTCAGTCTTGAACAAAGAAGACTACGTGGCGACATAATTCAAGCATTCCAAATTCTAAAAGGTATTGACAGTGTCGACCCAAGGGACTTTTTCAACTTGAAAAAAGAAACAAGGACCAGGGGTCACAAATGGAGATTAGACAAAGGGGCATTCAGAACAGAAAATAGGAGGCACTTTTTTACACAGAGAATTGTGAGGGTCTGGAATCAACTCCCCAGTAATGTTGTTGAAGCTGACACCCTGGGATCCTTCAAGAAGCTGCTTGATGAGATTCTGGGGTCAATAAGCTACTAACAACCAAACGAGCAAGATGGGCCGAATGGCCTCCGCTCATTTGTAAACTTTCTTATGTTCTTATTAAATCTCCCCAGGAGTGGCCATCCTGCCAAAATCTCTCCAAGAGCAAGGCATAAAATCGTCCAGAAAGTCACAAAGAACCCTAGAACAAGATTCAGGGATCTGCAGGCCTCTCTCACCTCAGCTAAGGTCAGTGTTCATGACTCCACCATCAGAAAGACTCTGGGCAAAAATGGGATTCAAGGCAGAGTAGCGGAAACCACTGCTCACTAAGAACATGAGTGCTCGTCTTAAGTTTGCCAGAAACCACCTGGATGATCCTCTAGAGTTCTGGAACAATGTTCTATGGACAGATGAGTCAAAAGTAGAACTATTTGGCCAACATGGGCCCTGTTATGTCTGGTGAAAACCAAACACTGCATTCCACAGTAAGAACCTCATACCAACGGTCAAGCATGGTGGTGGTAGTGTCATGATTTGGGGATGCTTTGCTGCATCAGGACCTGGATGACTTGCCATCATTGACGGAACCATGAATTCTGCTCTGTGTCAGAGAATTCTACAGGAGAATGTCAGGCCATGTGTTCGTGAGCTGAAGCTGAAGCGCAGCTGGGTCATGCAGCAAGACAATGATCCGAAACACATGAGCAAGTCTGCATCAGAATGATTGAAGAATAAGAAATTTTGGAGAATAAGTTTTGGAATGGCCTAGTCAAAGTCCAGACCTAAACCCCATTGAGATGTTGTAGCAGAACCTGAAACAAGCAGTTTATGCTTAAAAACCCACAAATGTCAGTTGAAGCAGTTCTGCATGAAGGAGTGGGCCAAAATTTCTCCACAGCACTGTAAGAGACTGAACAATAACTACAAGAAGCGTTTGGTTGCAGTTATTGCTGCTAAAGGTGGCGTAACCAGTTATTGAGTCTAAGGGGGTGATTACTTTTTCACACAGGGACACTGGGTGTTGCGTAACTTTCTTTAATAAATAAATTAATTTCCTTGTGATACAATACTGTCCGCATTCAATAAAACAGTGGTGTTATCAGTTAATTCATTTGAAAACTCGACGCCTAGCTATGGAGCCAATTGTGTATTTGAATGGTCCGTATGTATGTGTGAACGATATATTGTGTGGTCTCGTCTGCTATCATATCGGTACATACTGTGGCAACACCAATGATAGCAGCTTGTCACATTACTAATGGTGACTGTCCATCATTCTGCATTCTCACTTGGTTGTTGTGTGCAGTTGCTGAATTGGTAGTGAATGCGCAGACAGTTTTGTGAGGCACAAACAAGATTTGTGAATTGCTCAAAAACTACTATATTCCAATGTCTCGCAACTGCTTTGTGCCGTTTTGGAATATCTCTCATTTTGTGCCAAAGCACTATTTTTTTGCGAGGCACAAATTTAGTAAGGGGATTGCGCGAAGATTGAAGATTGGGCCCTATGTGTAGTGCTCAGATCCTGCCCTTTTTTCGACTACTCCTGGCCATTGAAAGGTTTTCTTGGCTTTTTCTGAGAAAAAATGACCAGGGACCTGTGCTTGATGTCTTTTTGATTGGACCAGAAAGGAAAAATTGTAACCACAAAGGGTTAATTACTTTACGATTTCAGCAATGTGCCATAAAGATGACACTGGCTGTGAAAGAAAGACTGCAACTCTATTGTCATTTTACTATTATAGTACTACTTAATAACAGGAACAATATGTTATTTTGGGATGTTGTTGAAATTAAGCATGTTCATGCCAGCATGTACCCCAACCCCCACACAGGAACTTTACCCTTCACTACCCCTATTCAAACAAATAGGAAAACAATAACAATGGTCTGGATCTCTTTTTCCTTTATTCAATGAATATAATTTAATTAATAGAACATAAAAACAAACCAAGCTAACAACTATCTAGCCAAAATTGAATTGTTATTAATAGTTTTTTTTTTTCAATCTCCACAAACTACGGGTTCTGTTACATTCACAGCACAGATGATGTTAGATATGTCTAGATATTACAATGCGGACCATGGTTCAAACCAATCTCTGTGTAGGGTGCGGTGGATGGTTTTTAAAAGTGTTTTATCAATGTCAGCCTTCTGGAGTCATCTGAATGCCTTTCCACTTTTTATTTCATTTTAAACCGTTTAAATACCAAACCATAACAGACCATATCAAACATTAATAGTGCATATACACAGAGCAAAAAAAGTAGATGGGCAAACCACCCCCCCTTTAATTAATATTTGTACATATACGACTACTTTATATATGATGTAGAATATGTGCTTATAAACACTTTTTCAAATAAACTTGTTATGATTTTGAACGTGCGGTTCATAAGAACAATATTATTGTCATTGCTTGCGCCCTGGTACATCTTTCTTTACAAACTAAGCACTGGCAGAAAGATATTGGATAAAAATAACACAGGAACAAAACTTCAAGAAAAAAAATAAAACAGTTGCAAACTGGACACACTTTAGACCGTCAATCTGAAATGAAAGACCTCAACCCATTTCTGGATAAATATGGACTGCTGTGGGGGGGGGCGATTACACAAGGCAAGTCTGAGCTAGAAATATACAACACCCCTGGATATTGCCAGCGAAACACATTTTCTGAATTGCAGATACAACACCAACACGAATAGGTGATGCACTCCAAGACACTCTGACTCAGGTGAGAGAGAGATTGTGTATTGTAAGGGGGAGGCAGTTAACCAAAGGTGTTGTACACAACTGTTTGAAATGTCAAAGATTTAAAGCTAAACCTGGAAAACATAACTGCACCTTTACACAGAGACCGAATAACTGAAGCGTCGCTGTTTGAAATAACGGGAATAGATTTCACCGGACTATGTGAAAGTGAAACCTGGAAATAAGAAAGCATACATCGCTCTATTTATGTGCCCCGTGACCAGAGCTGTACATCTGGAAAACGTTTTAGATTTGACCACTAAAACCTTATTGTCTTCAGGCAATTTATTGCTAGAAGAGGATTATGTCAAATGATATATTCAGACAATGCGAAAACCTTTAAAAGGGCCGATCAAGATTTGAAAGAGTTAGAACATAAGAAAGTTTACAAACGAGAGGAAGCCATTCGGCCCATCTTGCTCGTTTGGTTGTTAGTAGCTTATTGATCCCAGAATCTCATCAAGCAGCTTCTTGAAGGATCCCAGGGTGTCGGCTTCAACAACATTACTGGGGAGTTGATTCCAGACCCTCACAATTCTCTGTGTAAAAAAGTGCCTCCTATTTTCTGTTCTGAATGCCCCTTTGTCTAATCTTCATTTGTGACCCCTGGTCCTTGTTTCTTTTTTCAGGCTGAAAAAGTCCCTTGGGTCGACACTGTCAATACTTTTTAGAATTTGGAATGCTTGAATTATGTCGCCACGTAGTCTTCTTTGTTCAAGACTGAACAGATTCAATTCTTTTAGCCTGTCTGCATATGACATGCCTTTTAAGCCCAGAATAATTTTGGTCGTTCTTCTTTGCACTCTTTCTAGAGCAGCAATATCTTTTTTGTAGCGAGGTGACCAGAACTGAACACAATATTCAAGATGAGGTCTTACTAGTGCATTGTACGGTTTTAACATTACTTCCCTTGATTTAAATTCAACACTTTTCACAATGTATCCGAGCATCTTGTTAGCCTTTTTTATAGCTTCCCCACATTGTCTAGATGAAGACATTTCTGAGTCAACAAAAACTCCTAGGTCTTTTTCATAGATTCCTTCTCCAATTTCTGTATCTCCCATATGATATTTATAATGTACATTTTTATTTCCTGCGTGCAGTACCTTACACTTTTCTCTATTAAATGTCATTTGCCATGTGTCTGCCCAGTTTTGAATCTTGTCTAGATCATTTTGAATGACCTTTGCTGCTGCAACAATGTTTGCCACTCCTCCTATTTTTGTGTCATCTGCAAATTTAACAAGTTTGCTTACTATACCAGAATCTAAATCATTAATGTAGATTAGGAATAGCAGAGGACCTAATACTGATCCTTGTGGTACCCCACTGGTTACCACACTCCATTCTGAGGTTTTTCCTCTAATAAGTACTTTCTGTTTTCTACATGTTAACCACTCCCTAATCCATGTACATGTGTTTCCTTGAATCCCAACTGCGTTCAGTTTGAGAATTAATCTTTTGTGCGGGACTTTGTCAGAAGCTTTCTAGAAATCTAAATAAACCATGTCATATGCTTTGCAATTATCCATTATCGATGTTACATCCTCAAAAAAATCAAGCAAGTTAGTTAGACACGATCTCCCTTTCCTAAAACCATGTTGACTGTCTCCCAGGACCCTGTTACCATATAGGTAATTTTCCATTTTGGATCTTATTATAGTTTCCATAAGTTTGCATATAATAGAAGTCAGGCTTACTGGTCTGTAGTTACCTGGTTCAGTTTTGTTTCCCTTTTTGTGGATCGGTATTACGTTTGCAATTTTCCAGTCTGTCGGTACCACCCCTGTGTTAAGAGACTGCTGCATGATCTTGGTTAGCGGTTTGTAAATAACTTCTTTCATTTGTTTGAGTACTATTGGGAGGATCTCATCCGGCCCAGGGGATTTGTTTATTTTAAGAGCTCCTAGTCCCTTTAACACTTCTGCCTCGGTTATGCTAAAGTTATTTAAAACTGGATAGGAACTGGATGACATGTGGGGCATGTTGTCCGTATCTTCCTTTGTAAAAACTTTTGAAAAGTAATCATTTAATATATTTGCTATTTTTTTTCTTCATCTACGATTTTGCCATTTGTATCTCTTACACATTTAACCTCCTCTTTGAATGTTCTCTTGCTGTTGTAATATTGGAAAAACATTTTGGAATTGGTTTTAGCCCCCTTAGCAATGTTCTTTTCTATTTCTCTCTTGGCCTTTCTAACTTCCTTTTTGACTTGCTTTTGCAGTTTCGTGTACTCTTTCTGTGTACTTTCTTTTTGGTCCTTTTTTAATGCTCTATAAAGTGCCTTTTTTCGCTGAATATTTTTTTTAATTGATCTATTAAACCATTTTGGCCATTTAGTTTTACATTTAGATTTGTCTACTTTAGGGATGTAATTGTTTTGCGCCTCTAGTACTACATTTTTGAAGAACAACCATCCTTCTTCTGTGGGTGTTTTCTCTATTTTACTCCAATCTACTTCTGTTAGTCTCTGTTTCATACCTTCATAGTTTGCTTTTCTAAAATTTAAACCTTAGATTTAGTCTTTACTTTTGGGGTTTTAAAAAACACTTCAAATGAGACCATGTTGTGGTCTGAGGTTGCCAGTGGTTCCCTGACCTCTGTTTTAGTTATTCTGTCTTCGTTATTTGAAAAGATTAAATCAAGGCATGCCTCCCCTCTAGTGGGTGCCTTGACAAATTGTGTTAGGAAGCAGTCATTTGTCATTTCCACCATTTCTATTTCATCCTTCGTGCTACCCACCGGGTTTTCCCATTTTATTTGGGGGAAGTTGAAATCCCCCATTAGTATGGCTTCTCCTTTGCTACACGCATTTCTAATGTCATTGTATTATTATGCCCTTTGAATTTTTGTCCTGTTATTCTGACCCATATTGATTCGGCTTTATTTTCTTTGTCCAGGTTTAACACCTGGGCTTCAAGACTGTTTCTTATGTATAGCGCTACCCCTCCTCCTCTTCTGTCCTGCCTGTCTTTCCTATACAGTGTATACCCACAAATATTATATTCGTCCCCGTCACTCTCAGACAACCAAGTTTCAGTAACACCTATCACATCATAGTTACCTGTTAGTGCAGTAGCTTCAAGTTCTAGAATTTTGTTTCTGATACTTCTAGCATTTAGATAAATACATTTAATGGTTGTCTTACCTGAGTTGTTGTCCTTGTTTTGATGCAGTCTCCCTTCTGTTTTTTTGTTGATTTCTCCCCCCTTCCTTTCTAGCTTAAATGCTTCTGAACCTGCTCGAGGATCTTTTCTCCAAGTAGACCGGTTCCCTTGTTATTTAAGTGCAGTCCGTCCCGTCTATACAGATAGTCCTCGTTGTAGAATGTGGTCCAATGATCAAGATAGGTGAAGCCTTCCCGTGTGCACCACGTCTTCAGCCATGCGTTTTGATTAATTATTTCCAGCTGTCCATATGGTCCTTTGCAAGGTGCCGGTAGTATACCAGAAAATACCACAGTTTTGGTTTTCTCTATGTTCTTCACGAAAAGGGCAGTTAGAACGGGACTATATTACCCAAGAGGCAGGGATCCTGAAGATCACGTGATAGAGAAAAATGATATAGTATATATAGCCTGCTGGGTTTATTGTTGCCTTAACAAACTTAGAATGAAAAGTTAGAAAATAAAGAAGAGGTTTGAGTAGAATCAAAGTATTAACGTGTGTTCCTTTAAAACAAATAGTACAGAACAAGCACAATGCAGGTAGAAAAAGAAAAAGACAAAACAACTACATAAAAAAGATTTTAACAAACAGGTTGCATATCTACTTTGTAACAAAAATAAAGAATAAAATGATTTGAAACATGATAAGTTTTTAAATTGTGAATGAAGAGCACCTCAAAAATTGGACCTCCTCTCAGAGACTGATTTTTATTTTTGCATATAATCCAATCCTATTGATTTCACAGCGGCGCTTTAAACTTTTGAGTTTTAGGATCTCTGAAGCAGAAAATGATCATCTAAAAGGCAAGAAGAATGCATTAGGCAAGAGAAATCTGATATTCCATACCCCTAACCCTAACCCATACCAAGTTTAATAATCGAGGTAGAAGAAAAAGAAAAACAGAAGAGTTATCGGTGATAAGGAGGAACAGTGGTGCTAACAAGAAATTACAATTACAAGCCAAGTTATTTGAGTTTCTCACTTGATATAGACAAGATTGTGTGGTGGGCAAGGTTATGCAATACAATTACGATTCCTGCTTGTGTTTGGTGCTCTTTGTGTGTTTGGGAGTTAAAGTCTCTACCCTACAGCAGCCCAGCCTAGCCGAGTGTTTGTTTACACAGGGCTGGCCTTTGCCTTCCAGGAGACAGTAGCTCACTGGCATCCATTGCCGAGCTCCTGCATGTAATGAAGAGAGCAGCTCGGTGGTGGGACCGGAGTACACCCACTGACATTCCCCTGCTGCGCAGTTGAGGTGTTGAGGGAACACCGCTGACATTCCCCTGCTGCGCAGTTGAGGTGTTGAGGGAACACCGCTGACATTCCCCTGCTGCGCAGTTGAGGTGTTGAGGGAACACCGCTGACATTCCCCTGCTGCGCAGTTGAGGTGTTGAGGGAACACCGCTGACATTCCCCTGCTGCGCAGTTGAGGTGTTGAGGGAACACCGCTGACATTCCCCTGCTTGCGCAGTTTGTTGAGGGAACACCGTTTCCCCTGCTGCGCAGTTGAGGTGTTGAGGGAACACCGCTGACATTCCCCTGCTGCGCAGTTGAGGTGTTGAGGGAACACCGCTGACATTCCCCTGCTGCGCAGTTGAGGTGTTGAGGGAACACCGCTGACATTCCCCTGCTGCGCAGTTGAGGTGTTGAGGGAAGCCGCTGAAAACCTCTGTGAAAGACCCCTGCTGCGCAGTTGAGGTGTTGAAGAAAAAACCGCTGACATTCCCCTGCTGCGCAGTTGAGGTGTTGAGGGAACACCGCTGACATTCCCCTGCTGCGCAGTTGAGGTGTTGAGGGAACACCGCTGACATTCCCCTGCTGCGCAGTTGATTTCAAACCGCTGAATCTTCGAACTAAAGCAGATGAGGTGTTGAGGGAATTGTTCAATGCGTGCTTGATTGCTGATGCCAGCAGTCCTATTTTTGCGCAGTTGAGGTTTAAAAAATAAAATTAAAAAAGTAATTTAGTGAGTTTTCTTTAAAAAAAAAAAAATAAAAAATTTAAAAATTCCCCTGACTTGTAATTATAACCCTTCTCTTGTTCTTTAAAAAAAAAAAATTAAAAAAGTAATTTAGTGAGTTTTCATTTTGTCTTGCCTTTTGTTTCCTTAACACATTTCTTTAGATATCCAATTTTCAATTCCATCAACAGCGTATAAGCAGTTCTGAGCAATATCAATTAGAACTAAAAGCAAAGAGAGCTGGTGAAAACCTCTGTGAAAGACTAAATGAGAAAGAAGAAAAAACCTGCTTTTTGTGTTTTAATTTTAAAACAGAGATGTCTGTTCTATGGCGACACGTGTCACATACTTCATTCGAGGATTTCAAAGAATCTTCGAACTAAAGCAGATGCTATTGTTCAATGCGTGCTTGATTGCTGATGCCAGCAGTCCTATTTTTTGATGCTGACTTAAGATTCAGTCTGTTGCATGTTGTAATATGGTTGCTTATTTTTACATTTTTTTTTAACTGTGACACTCTCAATGACATTTCCTTTACAACAATACAATAACAGCTTTTTCTAAGTTTTTTAATTTGGCTTTTTCTTAGCCCATGTGTGGCATGGCTGAGGCCTGCCCCTGTAAATGAATTTATTTTGGTAGTGGTTTACTGTGACAGAGAGCGAATGAGTCCTAGTCAACAATCTCCCTCCCGACCTGTGAGGGCGCTGTATAACAGGAACAGTGTGCCCCGGACTGGATAGTTTGACAGTTCATTCTAGGGTCAGTCGGCCATCCAGGAAGGGGGTGGAGCCTCAATACTAGAATTCATCACCTTAATGTGGTAGGCGATGTGTCAGTCATGGATTGGAGGATATGTGATTGCACTCGCTGCCGAAGGGGGCGTGACTGAGGGGATGTGGCCGAGCGATCTGTTCCTTTGTTATGGTTATGGACGGACCTGTTAAAGGAGTACAGAGATAAAATAACCGTGAGGGTTTTGTGTTTTGTTTCTTTGTTCTGTCATTGTTTGTCATTGTTAGATGGCTAACACTAGGTGGGAGCTGTCGCTAAAGGCCAGCACTAACCCGGGCAGCACTACACTACTGTTCACTAATAAATTGTATTTCACCACTTGCACCAAAGCACCCACACTGAACTTGTGATCGTGTTTGTGTTCTGTGTTTATTATTTCGGGTGAACCCTGTGGATTCACTGTGCAGTACACATTGCTGTGGATTATTATTTACCGGATTATAAAAACAGATAAAGAATTGTTTGGACTGTGAACTTTGTTCTTTGTCATCTGTTTACGCATTGCATCACCTCTGCACCTGTACACTATAAACCACTTTGCCACATTTATATATAAAATATAGTTTGTATGGTTTAAAAATAACATTTGTTTCATTTTGGATATGGAAGGGCTGGGAGGTTAAAGTCGCTCCCTGCTAATTGAAAGGGATGTGCAGCAGATGTCAATTGAAGAATTCACCTGCCTATAAAAATGGTCTGCAAAACCATACCTTTGTTACCCACACAGTAACCGAACACCTGTTACACCATGTTTAGAATTGGCAATGTGCCTCTTTGTATAAAACATGTTGATTCCAGTCTGCAGCTCTTTTCTGTAGCAGTGTAAAATTAGCAAGGCGACCTGTCTTTTGTTCTGGTAGAAAAGGACAGGCTGATAAAAAAAAAAAAAAAGTTGTATTGTTTATCCTTGGTGGACATCTTCAAAGCTTAACCTGTTTTTGATCTTTATGTTCAATGCAGCAGAGTGGATGATTTAATAGTAAGTAGCTTCATTTCATTTTATTGTATTTGTTCTGTCTCCTGAGCTTGTTGTGATGTGTGCAGACATTCAGAATGGTTCGCCTCTGTGTTAAGGTGCTCACCCAGGGGCTGCTCTTTAGTTCTTGTTGCCTGCCATAGACATATGCAATGTTGGCTAGATCAGCCAAAGGATCTTCATATTAGTAAGCAGCAGCACAGCTAGTATATTGTCAGCAACAGCTCTGAAAAGGGGGCATAAAAAGAGCTCTAAACAAACCATTATTTCTTTTTATAGCTTTTACACTCTGCTACAATTCGCATTACTTTTAAATGAGCATCTGCTGTTTAATAGTGGAGAAGGTTGTAGGTACAGTTGTCACACTTTGCATTTTTCCACATATCTGGAAAACCGCTTATCCACTTGTGATGAAACTTGGTATTAACATTTATTTAGTGAGAGTATTAGATGCTGTGGATATATGGGGCTCCATCTGTGTATCGCTTATTAAAGGGTGAAAGTTAATATTAACATTATTTGATACTACATAAGTAGTATCACATTGTGGTGATATACAGTAAGCAGTCTAGAGAACACAATACTTTATTATAATAATATAGATCAGTCATTTTAATATACTTTACCATGATACTAACCCCTAATTTGCTAGGCCCTAAACAGCACCCTTTATTTGGCACTTCTTTTTCTGAGGTGTTCTTCCCACACTTGATGTAGGTTGTGGCCATCGCCCCTTTTCTGCACACTGACAGATCTATTTGTGAAATACAGCCGTGGCAGGGGATGTGTGTCACTCATGTGCTGCGTAAAACTAGCATCCCAGGTGGATCATGAGAATAGCAATATATTAGGAAAATTAATGGCAATCTTTAACCACACAGAGACTTGCAATAACCAGACACACACAGATTTGAATTGATGTATTTTTTTATTAGCATGTGCTGATATAGAGGTGTTATACACCTGCAATCCCACCAGTAAAACAACTCCTTTGGCCCAAAAGTGCTGGAATTTTTTTTAGTAAATAGGAAATTGGAAAATGGCACAAGCCTTCTGTTGTATAAGGACAGCGATACCCAATCTAGGTGTCACCGAATCAGTTCAAAGACCGGTCAGATTCCCCCTGAAACCCATCATTTTACCATGGTTACTGGACATACAGTACAAGCGTATGTGTGTGTGTGTGTGTCTACTTATATTCATATCATAAGTGATACCCCTCCAAAAGAACCTATGCAATTATGTTCATCATTTTTGTCTTGGCAAACCTCAATCATAAATGTTTAATGCATTGTGCCTTTGATAATACACGGTTTGGTGTTACAATAAATATCTTTTGGTGATAAGCCACTCGGGTTTAATTTGTTGATGACTCACATGCCCAGTAATCTTACATAATCTAATTCAGTCTGAGTATTTTCACGTGCATGTTAAAGGTTTCTTAAATTTTACAAAAAAATGAACTGCATTATATATCTCTCTTGTCAACTTTTCTGGCCATAGTTTTTATTAAAAAAAACAAAAAACACACTGATTGTAAAAGCTGCATCAACTGATACAAGAAGGCAATTTTTTTTTTTCACAGAGGATTGAGAATGAGTGAAACACTATCCACTCTTCAAATAAAAAGCTCTAAGGTTATGAACCGCAAATATCTTAACAATGCATTTTCTTTAGTGCATTTCTGTCTGCATAAATATGTAAAGTGATTGAAATCGTTTTTAGATCCGACATTGTTAAAGACAAATGCTGCACCAAATACATTTCATTACAATGTGTTCACCTCATTTATTGTGTGTGGTGATTTAATACGTCGCTTAGTAATCCATCCCTGGAGTAGCATCCCAGCTGAATTATTAGATATAAAGTGGCAGTATTTAGAGTGGCCACCGTTTAGATCATTAAGACCAATGTCTCATACATTTTGTTTTGTAAAATATACCTGTAATCGCCTTTGCCTACCAGACCAAGAAGCTCCCTTCAGTCTGTTTGATATGTACAGTACTGTAGCCACCATGGTGAAATGAAGAGAGGCTGAGGGAGAGGGGTATTGTTAGTTATTTCAAAAGACACAGATTGCTTTTTTTTAGAAATTAAAACAGTGGTGTGATAAAGGAACTCCTGTTTCTCCTTTTATGGACAAACCTTTGCCAGTGTTTAAGAAATTATATCAGAAAAATACATTTAAATTTAAATGCAAGACTTAATTTCTGACCCCCATTTATTTTAAATAAACACCACCCTCCTGTTACTGCCTGCAACAGGTGGTATTAATGTCAAGCTTTGTTTGGTGAAACAAACAAATGTGACAATTGCAATCGCATTACTTTATTTTCATTTCGTTTTTTATTATTTGTGTTCTCTGACAACATTTTAGTAGAAAATATGTGAAAACTGTTTTTAAAACCAAACTTTTGAATTGGCTTTTGAAAATAAAAGTGGTCTAGCGAAATTAACACAGATGTTGTTTTATGTAGTGACTATTCTGAGGCAAACGTTTTCCATAACTTGGTTTTTAAGAGCAAATACACCCGTTTAAAACACATTTACAGCTGGACAGTAATATTTGGATAAATCTTCACTATAGTTTGTGCCCTAAAAATATCATTATTTTTGGAATACAAAACCATGTTATACAATTAAGGGTATTTTATTTTCCTCTTTTCTCATAGATGTGTGATGTGATGTTTATGCTCCAGGTGGGGTTCTGTATACATGAAGGGTGACCTTTGAATTGAAAATAAAATCACAGGAAAAGATGTAGTCAAATATTAGAGTCCCATGTAAAACAGGTATAGTTACCCTTAAACCCCTGTTGCTAACCCCACTGTATCTAAACACGGCTACATTTTGTGCCAAATTAGTAAAAATATTTAGCGTTACCATCATAATCAATCTGTTTTCTACCCAGGTGAGTAGAAATACTGACTCCAAAACATTTACATACAGACAGACATATCTGATACAGCTTCACTTCCACGTTCCTTTACATCACCCATAGATATAGCTATATATTTATATATGTATATAATATTTTCCAAATACAAGAAACCAAAATTTGAAATATTATATGTCAATTTAAAGTAAAAACACTTTTTATATGAGGAGGAGCAGATATAACTTCATGTTCAGTGCTGGTAATACTAACGACTCTAAAGCAGACAGACGTTTTGGCAAGGCCTTCAACAGTGGACTATCTTATAGTTTTACTTCACAAATTATCATTAAGCATTTGAAGTTAGGGATGGATACTAAAAAGTTACTAAATTAGACAAAACTTTTGACCAGAAGTGTCCTAGTCAAAGTATTTTGTGTTATACTCACAATAATGCTTGTCTGAACTACTTTTCTTTGTATTATTATAAAATGTCCTTGGTTCACAAAACAGAGCATTTCAGGACGTACGTCAAATAAATAAATACATAAATGAAATACATGTATTTGTTTCCAACAGATAACATCTGTGCTTTTAAACTAAGCATTAAAACTTACAAGCAAGATCTTGCCAACCAGTAAAACCCAGTATTGATATATTCATTAGATGAGAAACGATATGTCATTAGTTGGGTCTAAACCAGTATGTCCTTATCAGACCTCCCTTATATCGCCCTGTAGAAATCTTACCATATGTCAATGCCATAGTTTGTGATCATGATCGTGAATTAGACCATCTACACCAGCACAACACTAACAAATGGATTTGGAACACATAGTGTACATTACAGAGGTTCTGATACTGTAGCACACTGTCTGCCTTGTGCCAATACAGATATTGCAGTGGATTATCAGCAGTGTGGACTGGTTAGATATCACCCCAT
Organism: Polyodon spathula; assembly: GCF_017654505.1. Lineage (NCBI taxonomy): Eukaryota > Metazoa > Chordata > Actinopteri > Acipenseriformes > Polyodontidae > Polyodon > Polyodon spathula. Next base: position 4,766,058 of record NC_054571.1, on the reverse strand, counting down.
TGGCAAATCAAAACAGGATTGGCTACTGAACACGTCCCATTGTGCATACCCTTGTGCATACAGAACCATTGCTATTGCAAGATAAGGACAGTGACCATACAGCTGAAAAAGCCGTTCAAATAGCAGTTAACTTAGTTAATAGATGTAATAGGAAGGTACCAGTTGCTTGAGCTGCTGAAAGTAAAAACCTTTTCTTCTTTTAAAGATCACTTACATGAAACGGATTGTGCTGTTACAAATTGTCAATGCAACATTCACTAGAAAAGTAGGTTGTCAAAACAACAAAAAAAAACCTTTAACGTGATGAAATACAGTGTTGCTCAATCAGTCGTTAAGCTATCTAACGACAATGCATATATCATTAGTCCAATAAATTTACGTCTGGTTTCACAGACTCCTATTAGCATTAATCTTTGACTACCTAAAGGGCCGTTCACACTGCATGTGGCACCGCAGCGCAGCGCGCAAGAGATAAAATATTTTCAATTTTCGCTGTGCCATGCTGTAAACTACCAGCAACCAATCAGGGGAAAGTAGGAGGCTCCTTTGCGATGAAAAAAAAAAGTACAATGGAGGAAAAGTTCTTGGTTCTGGTTTTTGATTTTCCAGAGCTGTATAATACAACATTAAGCAGGTCTGAAATCAGTCTTCATCAAACCGGAGCTCCTGTATCAGCCCATGATATTCGCCGTACCTTTTTCTTTTCTTGGTGATGTTATGGACCCACAGCGATCTTACTTTTTTTCTTTCTCCGGTAGAACAGGGCGATCGCAATTATCTTTTTTGTTTGCTCTTCATTGTTCCAGGTATTGTGTTAAAGTGTTGTCGTCCGTCCATCGCCCCCCCCGCCGCCAAAGTTTGATATGATGGGGTGGCACTGGTTGCATTTTTTAATTTTTTTTTTAGTGCTCAATAATATCAATGCATAATGATGCCTTTAGCTCAAACTGTCTTTGCCTATACCCAGCAAACCAGACAAAACTCCCAAAAAAATAAAATAAAATATATCAATTTTTAAAAGCAACATGTTTTTATTTTATTTTAAACAACACAATTGGCTGATATTTTGGGTAATTGTGGGGGGATTATTTTGATTGTGTTTGGGGGTGCTAAAATTAGGTTTTATAAAACTATAATTAAAAATTTAAACGAGTAAAAAAATTACTTATATATATATATATATATATATATATATATATATATATATAATATATATATATATATATATATATATATGGTAAGACTTACAATCCCTCAAGGTTTAAACCTTGGAATCAATGTAGGTATATATATATATATATATATATATATATATATATATATATATATATATATATATATATATATATATATATATATATATTTTTTTTTTTTACCTAAGCTTTGTGTCTTCTGTATATAATGAGTTTTCCACTGGCATTTATTGTTTGTTGCTTGTACATGCAGCCGTGACGTAACAACAGACCGTCCCCTGGCTTTCCCCTGCCGCGCTCGGTGTGAACAGTGGTCTGGGGCGACGCGCAAGGAGGCGGCATGCACGCCACGCCCAGTGTGAACGGCCCTTAAGGCATTGGTTTTCATCCTTTTCTTAAAACTGTACCCTTTCTGTCTGGAGGTTTCACCCCTTTACAATTTTCTCAAACTGAATGGTAACACAGTTGCAATAAAAGGCGAAATAATCTGTGAAATTCAGTTTTTCATGTTTATTTAATATATAATTGATGGCACAATAGTTTGGGACTGACAAACTATGGTTTATGACAGAATACCAAACATTGTTTCTTAAAACTTGTAATTATAAGTCTTGGATGCACAGAATCAAAAGATAACATTTGGGAATCTCTGGCTGAAAAACCCGCTTGACCTAAGATAACATTAGGTACTCCAAGATCAGTGCTAATCCAGTTCTGTGAATCCAGATGGATGTCAAAAGTACTGGCATCCATTCAGAGTTACATTTTCAACACAGCTACTCAGGGGAGTGAAACTGAAACAAATAGAGGATATATAGACTTGTGGTCACCACTGTGTATTGACAGAATTGAAACCTGCAAGCACATTTTGTGGATATTTGATATCAGATATATGCACTGGTAACTGACTCTATCTTCATAATGTCTATTTGCAATCCAGGAAACACAGTTCACACATTCTCACGGAGTGTGATTTTATTAATTTTTTTACACATCCGTGCAGATTCTCACATGGCTTGTATTTGCTTGATGAGTGTTTTTTACAAATACTTTTGATTCAGTGGTTTCTGAGTGGCGAATAGTGAGAGTAATGGCTGTTGCTGGTGTAAGATTTTCATGTGCATGTTTGTGTTATATTAAAGCAGACTAGATGCATTCAGATTTATGTCTCTGGACTTGCCAAATTGTCTTCAATGGCAATGGTTCTGTACCACTGGGCCAATGGCAGCACATCAAGCACCTACAATGCTCATTTATCTAATTTTTATCATTTTGACTATAGTACCAGTGGGGTCACAATGGTGTGAACCATTCATTATCCAAGCAATCCATTACTGCACCACGGTACCATATCAGAATTAGTTAGGTTGCTACCAATCAGGACTGTAGTGTAGTATTAACATGGATGGCAATGCTGTGGTCTGCTAATGGTTCTGCTAGGGTTTCTTATACTGAGATTATAATCAGATCCACATGGGATTTTTGGTTACACCATGAACTTTTTTAAAAATCCAATCTCTTTCACACAAAATTAAATCTGGATTTATGACCAGACAATATTGTTTTTTGTGATATAGGGTGTGTGTGGGCTGCAGAACATGACGGAGGGTACCAGCTGCAGAGAACACTGTAGACCAGGTCACAGAGGTGTGCAGAACATTCAGAACACTGTAGACCAGGTCACAGAGGTGTGCAGAACATTCAGAACACTGTAGACCAGGTCACAGAGGTGTGCAGAACATTCAGAACACTGTAGACCAGGTCACAGAGGTGTGCAGAACATTCAGAACACTGTAGACCAGGTCACAGAGGTGTGCAGAACATTCAGAACACTGTAGACCAGGTCACAGAGGTGTGCAGAACATTCAGAACACTGTAGACCAGGTCACAGAGGTGTGCAGAACATTCAGAACACTGTAGACCAGGTCACAGAGGTGTGCAGAACATTCAGAATGGTTTTTCCTTGCAGATCCTTGTATGATGGAGGTATTATGTACCCCTGTTAGCTTTTCCATTGACAAGTTTTAAATCCTAATGGATCTCCTTGGAAAACAAGAACAATTCAAATATTACATCTAAAGTCAAATTAGTTATCTCTCTTTCTCCAACAGCTCTTTAAGTTTGGTGGTAGAGCATTTGGGGCATAAGTCATTAGAGATACACATGTTGTTCTTAGTCTTTGTTGAATTAGATGCCAGTGCAAGGGGATGGCTAGATGGGTACAATGCAGGCAAGAACTGTGCAAGCTTCCCCTCACAGCTCTGCAGGCAAGTGAAAGAGAAAAAGCACCTCAATCCTGACAGTCCAAAAATACACTGTCCTCAGGAAGTGAAATGCATGAGTTGTGTAACCTACTAAAAAATACATGTGGCCTCTTCATGGTAATTATTGTGATCCCTTTAATTTTCCCAGACCACATTTACTTTAAGGGGAATGCCCATTGTGATTGCACACCTGTATAGAATACTATACAGTTTCTTCAGGTATGTGCATTTATAGCTACTCTGCCGCTCAGGCACGCTGAAGCGGACAATTGATCCTTGGGCTCTGTCCTCTAAATTTAGCACCCAACAATGGCCTATCCAGTCCTCATCCTGCACTCTAAAAGGCTTTGTTCCGAATAAATAAATAAATAAATAAATAAATACATAAATGATAAAAATAAAATGCCTGCAGTTCATTTTTTCTTAAAGACAATACTTTTACAAAAAAAAATAAAAAATCAGAAAAGGCAGTTATTTGAATAACCCTTCCACAGAGCTTGGGGGAGAAATTTCAAACATTTGAACTTCCTTTTGACCCTTGACCAATTTCCGTGATGTGACAAAATACACAGGGCTGCTTTAGGATTAGGATTTCTTCAGGGAGATACACCACAATGATGTCAATTTAGCCTCTCTGTGAAAACCTTTGGAAGTCCCAGGATACCCACATGAAATTAGCTTAGTATTTAGGAAACTGCCAGGCCTCTGGTCTTGACAAACAATTTAGCATCAGTAACTAAGGTTCAAATACTGGAACTCCCTATCCCAGCTCTGCATCCACCCCAAAACCCAATGTTCTGCCCAACCAGGCCTACAGTAGCCATCAACAACCCTCCCATTTCCTCTTACTAAGCACTTCCTGTTTGGGAATGTCAAAGGTCATACATTTACAACATGTAATGGATTATATTACATAAAAATTGTGCCAGAAAGGTTTTTTTTTCCTTGTATGCAAAAATCCTCCTCTCTCCTTCTCATTCAGAGGGGAAGGGTGATTCACTTGGGTCACAAACTCTACATTTTGTTATTGTGCGATACAGAAATGTACTTTTGTCCTATTTACAGATTCCAATAATAATAAGAATAATAACAATAATAATAATCATAATAATCATACTCAACTTCACCTTTGTAACAAAGTTCCAAAGATGTTCCACAGTTCCAATCCTCTTAATTTATATTTCAGAGAGCAACAGTGTCATAACAGAGGAGTTTGGACCAGCCCATACACATGTGTGGGGACAACTGCGGACTGCAGCAAGCTACCAATGCTACAGATAGGAATCCATGAACAGAGGCAAAGGCAACCTTTGTTCCAGGGTCCATTACACAAGCATGGTGGCAGACAGGCTTGACTTCTTTTGACCTTCTTTCTCTAACCTTAAGATGCAATTCTTGTAATTCCAAAAGTATGACGCAGTAGACAGAACTCTGAACTGCATTCTGCAGTCTGGCTGAGTGCTGTAATGCTTTACTGATGGTCCTTGTCCTGTCGTGCTGTTCTGCTTGTGAGGGTGGCTGCTTGGGTGTTTGACACAAAACGATGTTTACAATTTTCTTACCAAAGCATTTCTTTCTTTCACCGTATACCTACTGGTGTAAGCCAAGGTTATTCCTGCCTGGATCAACATTTTGGTTGTTGTGGATGTTTCCCAAGAAGCACTTGGTCCAGGATTAGGGATTTCCCATCCTTCTGAGACATCATGTTTTGAATTTTTTGGCAACATTTATAGATTCAGAATCATTTGTGCATCCTGCCTCCCAAACCAGATGGCTTTGTTACTTTTTATTTTTACAGTATCGCTGCTCATAGTTTGTTAACTTTTTTGTTTGTGTTTACAAATATAAAACAAAGATTAAACTTTTAAAATCTGGAATCTGCATTCCCTGGTTAACTTCTTGTCGCCCCCCCCCCCTCCCCCCGAGAAAATGCTTACAAAAGAACTGTGTGCTTTGTTGGGCAGAGACAAATGGAGAAACAAGCTGATTTAGACGCCAGTTGGTTGCAAAAAATGCAGGAAACGGGAATATCTGTGCTTTTATTTAAGAGGTTCTAGCTCTTTAAAAAGTGGTTTTCTTGGTCTTCGAACAGTGACCTGCAAAGAAAGAAAACAAGGTGGCGGACAAAAAACACCTAAGCCGGAGGTAGCGCTTTCTTTTTCTTTCTTTCCTTGTCCCTCGAAATTCACTGCCTTGTGTTTATGTTTCTAATCACTACTGTAAAACACAAAATCTGATTGAGAATAAGGCAGCCTCCCCCCACTCCCCCACACCTGCAGCAGTAGCAAGCTGTTTGTGGGGGGGCTAATCTGGTGAAATCCCAATTACCTCAATGTAGTGTTTTGGAGAGGAGGAGGGAAGAGGCAGCATGGAGGATCCGAAGACAGTCTTGTTGGTATCTTTGAGGTCCGTTCCTGCCCCGACTCCTCTCTCATTCTCCCTCCCTTGGGCCTTCTGGCATCAGAGGCTGGTCACAAGCTGCATCTGGCCATCTCCTTCCACCTTTCCCCCTTCCAGACCTACTTGCACCAGGTAGCCCTCCCCACTAAGCCTCCGAGCCTGGGACTGGTAGTAGGCTTGAAGTTGCCCTCGAGGCACTAGCGCCGGCCGGCTGCTACTGAAGTAGAGCTCATCAGGGGCTTGGGCTGAATGAGGAACCACTTCCACTGCTTCAGGGCTGCTGTCTGGATACGGGGAATCCCGAAGGTTGGTCATACTGGTGTAAAGAGAGTCTCTGTTTGGGGACTGAAGCTGACCCTCAATTCCTTCAGTCAGCTCAGCCGTGTAGCTTTCTGACTCCTCTGGGTCACTCTGATAGAGGATAGACTGTGCCCTCTGCAGGAGCAAAGGTTCCTCCAAAGCTTTGTACATCAGCTCGATATCGATGCTTTCTTGCTCGTGAGGAGCATCTGGGACTATGGCGTCATCCTCGCTGCCACCAGCCCCAGGATCGACACCTCCTCCCAGGCCACTGCTCCCGCTGTGCCCCTTCACTAGACTGCCTTTGTCTCCCCCAGTCCCACGCAAGTTGTTGTGCACCAGCTCAGAGATAATCATCTTTTCAAATGCTGCGGCGTCACTCAGGTTGCGTCCTGCTCTAGGGAGAGGAGGGGGCCCCCCTGGGCTGTTACTGCTACCCCCCAGGAAGTCGCAGCCCCCAGCACTGCCCACTCCAGCTCCACTCCGCAGGGAGTAGCTGTTGTTGAAGTTCCCATTTAAAGGCAGGGTTTCCATTCCACAGGTGTCACGGCTTTTGGACAGGGTGTTTTCTGAAGAAAGAAAGAAAGAAAGTAAGGTATTCAAGAAACATATATTGTATAAACAAACTATCCTATTTAGTATTACATCATATAAAGGCCCCAACTTAATTCCTTAAATACAAATCACTCCCATAACAAATTTATATATACAAAATACTGCAAATGTATTTGATAGGTGATTCACAAAGAATTAACTTTGTTACATTTTTGTTACAACAAATGTCCTATCAGTTTCAAGTGCATGCCTCTTTTAGGCAACATTTTGTTGTTATATGGTTATATTGTTGACTTAATAAGGAGTTTTCACGTTAGTTCATTTATGTTGCTCTAATATTATTAATCATATTTTAATTTTAAAGTACACAGTTATGTTACATAGTTAACTTAATTACTATTTACTGCAAGCTGACCACCATCTTTCAGTTTAGCTAACAAAGGATATTTATTTTGTCTGAAATGTCCTGAATATATATTTTGATTTTTTTCTGCACATTCATCAATTATTATTTTTTTAAACTTTATTTTGCACTGCAGTTAAATCTTCTTTTTCACATAATTGATCTGTTACTACGCTTGGTTACCCATGCTTTCAGTTAGTGTTACACCTGTTTGGTCATTCCACCTGAAGGATAAAACTCCCCCCCACTTCAATGGTTTCTTTGTGGCCAGTAACAAACAAGCTGCATCCACTATTGACTTCAACATTTGTTGACCCAGAAGACACCACTGAGGTGAAATAACCCAGTGTAACTGATATCCTGAAAATAAGGCATATAAACTGAGAACTTTCTTTAACCTAGTGTAGTAGCATATTTTAAAATTAAAATACATACTTGCTTACAACTTCTTTCAAAATTGTAACATGGATACCTACATTATGCAGCTAATGGATTTTTTTTTAATTGTTCTAATAGATACAATCACTTTAATGCACTCTGTTCAATTGTGAGACAGTGACTACCAGGCTCATTAGAAATTTAGACTGGGGGCCTTGTGCTTGACAGGCAAAGTTCAATGGGAGTGACGTACTTGGGTCTCTGAAGGTTCCTGGTGAACCAGCGTCGATGGAGGGCAAAGGAGAGAAAAGAGAAGAGAACAAGACAGTCAGACAGGCAGGCAAATCTCCCTTGACAGCTAGATTAATAAGTAATCAAAAGCTGGAATAACAAAAGCAGGAAGGCTGACCCCGGCGCAGCACAAACCCCAATGTGAATACAGCCATTACCCCAGACAAACAAGTAGATACTGGGTATTGATTGAGAGCTGTGGTACTCTGAACACAGACGAACACCACATTGATCACATCTGGTGATCTTTGCAGAGCCTTTACACAGAACTCATTTTACAAACAAACAAAGAAATATTATAACAAGGCCCAAAAATGGTCCTATTCAATTCAATGGGAGTCCTCACAGTCTATAAACATAACAAAGAAAGGAACTGGTGGGCTTCCCTTATACAAGTTCCCCAGAGTGTACTGAACACAATGAAAGCATGGTAAAGCACAGGTAAGCGTTGTAAAGGACAGAGAGGTATTAAAGCATAACAAGAGCATGGCAAACCACAGTGAACTACGGTGTGGCAGAGCAGAGCTCTGCCCTGTATAGATTGGCAGGGATGGGGTTAAATTCCCCTACCTGCCTGGGTTTACTGTGTTCAGATGGCTGGGGTTGATTGGAGTAATTAACAACCAATCAGCACCCAGCTACCTGACATAAAAGGAGGCCTCAGCTTCCCATTAGTGAGAGAAGGGAGCTGAGGAAGCAAGCAGATGGCTGTGCTTGCTGTTTTGTGGTTTTTGAATTTTCTGATCCAGTGAAGGCATCGCCTAGCCTGGAAACCTTTATTTTGTAAGTGCTTGGTTATATGTGTTTGAATGCCTTTGTTTTGGCTCTTGTGCCCTTTTATTTTGTGTGTATTTATAATAAAAGTATAAATTTTTTGAACTGCAGCCTGTCTCTGGGCCTCTAACCACTTGCCAGCCTGTCACATGGTAACAGCATTCACTGTATAACCATGGGAAAAATGCAAAAATAGTGTGTTAAAATACCGTGGTAACTTTCTAAGTGTTATCACTTCTGAAGATGAAAACACATCGGTGTCAACAGTTTTTAAAACTGAATGGTCCACTTTTTATTAACAAAACAATAAATAAATGAAATACAATCTTTTAAATTTAATATATTAATTTCTCTCGATGTCGTCTTTCAAATCTCTAAATCCCCATGTGATCAGCCTGTGAAGCCCCAGACTTTCATACCAAATGCAGTCGATCAGTACGTTCCAATACTGGGGCTGAGAGCGGTTGTGATGGACTGTCACGATCAAGTGAAAAATAAACAAATCCCCTGGGCCGGATGAGTTCCTCCCAATAGTACTCAAAGAAATGAAAAGATTTATTTACAAACCGCAAACCAAGATCATGCAACAGTCTCTTGACACAAGGGTTGTACCGACAGATTGGAAAATTGCAAATGTAATATCGATCCACAAAAAGGGAGACAAAACTGAACCATAACTACAGACCAATAAGTCTGACTTCTATTATATGTAAACTTACGGAAACTATAATAAGATCCAAAATGGAAAATTACCTATTTGGTAACAGTATCCTGGTAGACAGTCAGCATGGTTTTAGGAAAGGGAGATCGTGTCTAACTAACTTGCTTGATTTTTTAGAGGATGCGCCATCGACAATGGATAATTGCAAAGCATATGACATGGTTTATTTAGATTTTCAGAAAGCTTTGACAAAGACCCACATAAAAGATTCATTTTCAATTTGAATGCAGTAGGGATTCAAGGAAATTCATGCACATGGATTAGGGAGTGGTTAAGATGTAGAAGACACATGGCAAATGACATTTAATAAAGAAACGTGTAAGGTACTGCATGCAGGCAATAACAGTGTGCATTATAAATACCACATGGGAGATACTGAAATTGAAGAAGGAATCTATTAAAAAGACCTAAGAGTTTATGTTGACTTAGAAATGTCTTCATCTAGACAATGTGGGGAAGATATACAAAAGGCCAACAAGACGCTCGGGTATACAGTGAAAAGTGCTGAATTTAAATCAAGGGAAGTAATGTTAAAACTTTACAATGCATTAGTAAGACCTCATCTACAATACTGTGTTCAGTTCTGCTCACCTCATTTAAAATATATTGCTACTCTAGAAAGCGTGCAAAGAAGAGCAACCAGAATTATTCCACCCTTTGCAGTCCATTTATTCAACGCTTGTCAGGCCCAATTTATTTTCACACACGCTGTTTAAAATATTTTTTTCAGAGTAAAACAGGTTTAAAAGGCATTGAATCGCAAAAGGACACTCAGTACTGTATCTCTAACCAAGCCCCACCTTTTGTTCACTGTATTTTTCACATACCTCTTTATAGACGTGCATACTCATAAATCCTCTCCTGATCACTCGTTTTATCACCAAACTCCTCAATAATGCGATCCAAGTCATTATTTATTACTATAACATTAAATAAAAGCTCTGTAATTGTCCATGATATTCTTTGATCGCTGGATGCAGAAGCAGCTATTTCCTTTGTTATGTCCGTGTTATCTAGAAAAAACGATAGGGACCTGTGCTTTTTACGACTTTTTGATGATGTTGGACAGGGTCCGACATCAGACTGGAAAGGGAATTGTAATGTCGAACCTGGTCCGACATAGGTCCACATAGGGTTAAATGGCATGGCATATGCAGACAGGCTAAAATAATTTAATCTATTCAGTCTTGAACAAAGAAGACTACGTGGCGATCTGATTCAAGCATTCAAAATTCTAAACGGTATTGACAATGTCGACCAAAGGGACTTTTTCCATCTGAAAAAGAAATAATGACCAAGGGTAACAAATGGAGATTAGATAAGGGGCATTCAGAACAGAAAATAGGAGGCACTTTTTTACACAGAGAATTGTTGGAATCTGGAACCAACTCCCCAGTAATGTTGTTGAAGCTGACACCCTGGGATCCTTCAAGTAGCTGCTTGATGAGATTCTGGGATCAATAAGCTACTAACAACCAAACGAGCAAGATGGGCCCAATGGCCTCCTCTCATTTGTAAACTTTCTTATGTTCTTATGACAAAAAAACAAGGTTCAAGTTGTAAAGATTTCCATGCAAGAATATGCTGTAGTAACTGCAGGCATCAGTGAGTATTAGAAAAAGGAAAAAGCAGTTTCATATCAGGACTGACTGACATCCCTGCAAGACTGAGCTCACCTAATGCTTGTAGAAGAGCCTGGAAGACTGGTGCCAAGAAAAGACACAGTATTTGCAGCAGAGCATGCTTATTGTACTGGGAAGTTATAAATGTTGCCTTTTAGCGATATTTGGTGGGTGAGAGCTGGGGCCCTTAATTGCTGTCTAGCACTACCAAATTTCTTATTCACACCCGCCTTCCCTGTCTAGTGTTTTGTTTTACAAACGTTCACACTGCATCCGAATAGTGACTCAACCTACTCAACTTGCTTCAGCAATGTCGAAACGTTGTCGCCTTTCTTCTTTGTCCGACTCAGATGACTTCATAATTGACTGGCATAAATGACTGGCATAATTTCAGCTACCCTCAAATCCTGTGACCTATGCCTGTTGAAGAATTTAACCCTGGGGAGTTCGCCCTCGCTTTTTGCATTTTTCCTGACGTTCTCTGCTCAGTCTACCCATACCGCCGTGACGAGCTGGATCAATATCTATTCTACAACGTGGACCTCTCTGTAAGATACTGGGGTACCTGTTCTATGAGTACCACAAAGCTTTCTCACAAAAAGCTGCTTCCACAGCGCATCCTACCTCCCTCTGTTCAAAACCAACTGCAGGCTCATTCAAACCTGGTCAATGCTCCTCTGCTCCACGCTTAATACAAGAGTATCTGAAATTACAGATTTGTAATAATTTCAACACTGCTGTTTGTTACCACAAAACCTGCAGATATCTCCACATCTTCTGCGGGGACGCTCACTCAAAATCCATCTGACCATCCATTCCCAAATGACAATCAAATTTATTGTTAGTCTTCACACCTATAAATATTCCAGCACTAGAAAAAGTGCTTCAATATCACCCAGACAAACTGTTTACTTTCTATCTAACTGACGGTTTGTCAAACGGATTCTTCACTGGGCTTTCCGAAATTCCAACATTCCGAAATCTTACATATGCAAAAATCTGCGTTCTGCCTTAATCGAACCAAAAACTGTCAGCTCTCTCATTCAAGCTGAAATCGATAAAAGCTTTATGGTTGGTCCATTCATAGCTCCTCCTTTTTCTACCTATTGCATCAACCCTTTAAGCACTGCAGCTCGCAAATATTCAGGAAAAAAAATGCCTCATCATTGACCTATCAGCACCTCGAGGAACCAGTATATCTTGTATAAATGATCTCATTCCACAAGACCAATTCTCCCTATATTACGTCAAGATATCAGATGCTATTAAATCCATAATAATAGCAGGTTCCAGGCTGGCTAAAGCCGATATCTCAGATGCTTTCAAAGTTATGCCCATCCATCCCTCCCTTTGCCACCTGTTCAGTATCTGCTGGGAGGGTGAATACAACTTCACTACTCAGCTTACACTCGGCTGCCACAGCAGCCTAAAAAAATCTGACACTCTGAAGCACTTTGCTGGATTCTCCTCTACTCCTACCATGTTCCATTTCTCCTCCACTTAATGGACGATTTCCTTCTTATCTCCCCTCCATCAGACCCTCCTGCTCAAGCAATCAACCATTTAAAAAATGTTTTTTTCTGCTGTCGGCATTTCACTTTCTGAATAAAAAACCATCAACCCAGTCAAGTCACTGGAATTTCTAGGAATAACACTTGATACAGAAAAATTCAAAGCCAGACTCCCTCCTGTTGAACTGGAACACATTTGCTCTCTCATTAATAGCTTCCAAGTCTCCTCTTCCATCAAAAAAACGTGACCTATTACCTCTTCTCAGACATTTCCACTTTGCATTACACATCACCCCCCAGGGTAGAGCGTTATTTTCTAATCTTCTGGCACACTACCTCAAAAAACTTAAACTCCTTCATCAATATATTGCCCGAAGCCAGAAAGGATATAAAGATGTGGGCCACATTAATCACACACTGGAACAGCCTCTCTCTGTATTATGAAGACTTTACCCAGATCAGGTCGCTCTCCCAACCTGAGCAGCCGGGCAAGCAGGAAACTGGTTCGGGATGTCACTCTGAAGCCAACAATGACCTTGAGAGATCTGCAAAGTTCTGTGTCTGAGATGGGAGGCAGTGTTCACACATCAACAATAAGTCGGTCCCTACACAAAGCTGGCCTGTATAGACGGATGGCAAGAAAGAAGCCAAAAAGCCTCATCTTAAAGCATGTATGGAGTTTGCAAGAAAAACATTAGATGATACTGCAGACATGTGGAAAAAGGTTTTGTGGTCAGACGAGACAAAAATTGAATTTTTCGGTCTAAATTCTAATTGTTATGTCTAGCGTAAGCCCAACACTGCACGTCACCCAGTCAACACCATCCCAACTGTCAAGCATGGTGGTGGCAGCATCATGTTATGGGGATGCTTCTTTTCAGCATGGACTGGGAAGCTTATCAGGATAGAGGGGAGAATGGACGGTGCAAAGTACAGGCAAATCCTTGAGGAAAACCTGTTTGACTCAGCCAAGACTCTGAAACTGAGGAGGAAATTTACATTTCAGCAGGACAATGACCCGAAGCACAAAGCCAAATCCACACTGGAGTGGTTGAACAAGAAGAGAATTAATGTTCTTGAGTGGCCCAGTCAAAGTCCTGACTTGAATCCAATCGAAAATTTTTGGCGAGACTTGAAGATTTCAGTCCATCGATGATCCCCAACAAACTTATCAGAACTGGAGCAATTTCCCTGTGAAGAATGGGCAAAAATTTCACCATCCTACTCTGCAAAGCTAGTAGAGACCTATCCAAAAATATTCATAGCAGTAATTGCTGCAAAAGGTGCTTCTACCAAGTACTGACTTAAGGGGCTGAATACTTATGCAACTAGTAAAAATTTCACTTTGTACATTTTCTTTGCAAGTTTTGCTGACATTTAACCTCTTCATATAACAGTGTTCAGTTTAATGACTACAGCTTTGAATAAAAAAAAAAGTTTGTTTGAAAAACTATGCATACAATATTTGTAATTCAACAAAATGTAACATTATTGGTAGGAGGTGATTACTTCTGCAAACCACTGTGTGTGTGTGTGTATCAATATAATGTGCGTGTTTAATAAAAAAAAAAAAGTCTGCACAGGGCATTTGGAATTACTAGACAGACAGTACAGAAATGTTAAAACAAAGCGGTGACTTTTTTGGTCTGAGATTTTATAAAGTTTTGAAGGACATGTCTGTGTCTCATCTTGCCTGCTCTTGTATTGAATGACACTGCAATTAATTAGGTCTGTGTAGTAACTAATGCTCCAAATAAAATGGTAATCATGATCACATCTCGAATGGGGTTTTAATAAGCATCACAGCGCATTTACAATCAGCCAATTCTGGAATGTCATTGTAATTAATGAGCCCGAAGCTTCTTGGCCGCTGCAATGAGAAGTGACTGGCCATGGAGAACACCAACCACACTCCTCACATCTCAATTACATTAAATAAGAGGAGTGCTTGGCATGTCATTTATTACACTGTGCCCCTACTGTAAATTACATATTACACCCCCACAGCTACACACTGCTTTATGCAGTATATATTGCACTACTAGGAGTAAATGCATACAAAATATATGTGATTTATAGTGGAGTTTATGTACAAATATGAAAACATTAGGTTACTATCATAACCCTGGTTCCCTGAAATAGAAATGTAACCATTACTGAATGGGTATTAACCTCTTTAAGGCCCGAAACCTAAATAAATATACTAAGCCGAGCATCTGTGACGCAGTCATGCCTGACCCGAGGGCATAACAGGACTGCATGCACACAATTCAGTGTCATTTTTACATTTCTATTTCAGGGTTCAGGTACAACAAGTAACCATTACCAAATGGGTCACGATCCCAAGATTGCTGCACGACCGGAATGCTACAAGGCTAAGCCAAGGCTGCCTTGTGAGTTACCATTCTGGGCCACAGCAACAAGTAGCTCAGTCTCAAAAACTGAGGGAGAAACTCACCTCTATGCCTGTGTTGTAAGGGTCAGAAGCCACCTTTAACCCTCTAGTTCCAAGCCAGAGGATCCACAACATTTAGTAAAGATATGGGGAGTAGCTCACACCGCTGCATTGCAAATGTCCTTGACAAATGCACCCTGGAATAAAGCTCACAAAGTTGCCATGCCCCTGAAGGAATGGGGAGTGAGCTTTCTGGAGGGGGCCAGCTCATAGGCATTCATTTGGACAGCCTCTGCTTAGGCAGGGCTTGACCATGGGACCATGTTCGGCAAAAGGCAGGATTGGTATGGAGCACAAACCTTGTCTTGGCCTCTGTAAAAAGTAAGCAGGCTTTCGCTAAGGAGAAAACCTGCATCTTGCTCATCCACTTTGCGAAAGTGATAGCAAGCAAACAGTCGCTTGAGCAATAATATTTCAGCTCAGTTGAATGCATGGGCTCAAATGAAGGCTTCAAGAGTGCATTGAGCACCATGTTTAACTTCCAGCGAGGGACAATGACCTTCATTGGCGGCCAAAGCCACCAAACCCCTTTCAAAAATTGTCCCTCCGGGAATTTGAACTCCTGGGGTGACCGTGCCAATTTTAACAAACAGGTCCTGCAAAAATTACTGTATTATTGCCATGGGACAAGTTGTGGGGTCGAACCCATGAGGCAGACACCACGTCTGTTAGACACTCCACTTATACCTGTACTGGCAATGTGTGGATGCTGCTCTGGCATTTTGTAAGGTGTCAATAACACTATTAGACAGACCCAGATGGTTCAAATACAGCCGTTCAGGGGCCAGACCCAGAGCTGCAGGCTCGATGGGTCAGTATGTCGTGAGGTTCCCCTTGCCTGACTGAGCAGGTCACGGCCCTTGGGCAGTCTCCAGACTCTTGGGACTATAATGGGGCTACTAGGCACACCTTGGCCCAGTCCTGCCTGATTTTCTCTAGACACAGTGGGAAGGCATACAACACTTGCCTTGGCCACTGGTGTGCCAAGGCATTTACCGCCAGTGTGTCCCTGCCTCGTATTATTGAGAGCCAGAATGGGCACTGCGCTGGTTCCTGGGAGGTATATCTGAGATATATCTTTGATCTTCCGAATCTCTCTCAAATAAGGCTACAACCTCGGGGTTCACCTCCACTATGAGGCGCAGGGACTGTCCTTGAGAAGAGTTCTGCTGCCCAAATTTTTTCATCCCGGGCAGATGGCTGTTTCCACCAAGAGTGTGCCTTTAGACTGTAGCGAAACCCTGTCAATAGGTGGTCGCGGTTCAATGCGGGCTGAAAAACCCTGCTGTTTATCAAGGTTTTTAGAGGGCACATGTGCAGGAGACCCAAAGATAGGGTCTGAGAAGCTGCTGCCATTAAGTTTCTGGAACTTCAGTACCATGAGCGCCCTGTTGAGCTAAAAAGCTGTAACAGGCAGCTAGTGCATTCTGACATCTGACAGAGTGGACAGCATAGTCCTGGAGTCCAAGCACACTCCTAGATAGGGGGCTGTCTGAGAAGGCGTGAGCGGCTCTTCGCCTGATTCACCTTAAAGCCCAACCATTGAGGTGGCCAGTGACAAGCTCCGTGTGAGACGGCACAGATGAGCCAGTCCTCTAAATAATTGAGTAATCTGATGCCTTTGAATCTCAGTGGGGCCAGGATAGCTTCCATGCACCTCAAAAAGGCACGGGTTGCTAGAGAGAGGCCAAACGGCAAGACCTGGGGCTTGTAAGCTGTTCCCTGAAAGGTGAACCGCAGGTATTTCCTGTGCACCAGTTTTATGGGGATGTGGAAAATGTCTTTGAGGTCCACCGTGGTTAACCTGTCTGAGGTAGAGGATTGGACTGAGGCCATCATCCCACTTAGGCACCAGGAAGTACCTGGAGTAGAACCCTTCCTCCAACTGGAGGGGGTGTACTATACGAATAGCCCGTTTTTACAACATAGCTGCTCCCTCCTGAGGCACCACAGCGGCGTCCGACGTTGGAGTTAGGCCCCGGAAGGGGGGTACCATGTTTTGAACTGCAATGAGTAGCCAGTTTGAAAGGTAAAAAGCACCCAGATGTCTGCGGTGCACTGACGCCAATACTCCAGATGGTTCTCTGAAAAGGGGCCCCAGGCCTGTAGCAATAATGCCAGCGCCAGGTTTTTGTGGGCCCCCGGCAATGGACTCCAGTGCCCCCCACACAATTAACAGAAAACAGAACATGCACTTTCCAGAAATAATATTTTTTTAATTTGCATAGAAAATTTGACAGGGTATTTATTGCAGTTTTTTATTTTCTGTTTTTGTAGCCTTTTCCTTCCATTTTTGACAAACAGATTTTTAAATTATTATTATTTTTTTTTTAAATTTAGTCGTTTCCAATTTTTTTACTTCGGTTTCCTCCCCAATTTAGTGTGCCCAATTATCATCTGTATCCTTGGCTCACCGCTCGCACCCCCCACACTGACTTGGGAAACGGAGGCTGGAGCGCGTATCCTCCAAAACACGCGCCTGCCAATCCATCACTTTACACACTGCGGATCCACAGTGAGGCCACCAGACCTATAGTGCCGGAGGACAACACAGATCTGGAGGCTCCACTGCAGAACCACAGGCGCCCTATTGGCCTTAGGGTTTGCTGATGTGTGGTGAGCCATGGATTCCCCACACGACCTAAGCCCTCCCTTCCTGGTCATGGTTGGCTGTGACCTAGCCTGGTCTTGAACCTGCGATCCCCAAGCTATAGGGCACATCCTGCATTCTGCGTGGAGCAACTTTACTGGATGTGCCACTTAAGAGCCCGACATCGAGATTTGAGTTTCTTTTTTTTGGAGGTTCCAGAGGCTTGGCAGGTAAAATTTTTTAAATTTTTAAAATTTAAAATCATATAATTACAATTATAGTCGTATAGGCATTATGCTAATAATAGTATTATGATAATGATGCTAGACAAAACGCTTGTCAAATGAAAGTCTTGATTTGTGGAAAGTAAAAGTGTACCAATTACAGGATGTCTTTCATTGCCACATTTGTATAACGTATGTCGAGATCAGCCAATAGCTTTCGGCTTTACAGAGCCCTGGGGAGAACGGAAGACAATAGGGATTGAGAAGATACGGGACTAAGGGAACAGGACGCAAGCAGGAAAAGAGAATAGAAAAAAGAGGGAGCTCTGAAAAGTTTCACTGCACTGCACGCATACAGTTTAGTTTAGTGAAAAGTACAAGTTTCTACTCCTAAAGGCAGCTTGAGTAGGATAGCTGGCACAGGAATATTACATTTACTCATATTTGCATTTTTAATTCTGTATGTGTGTGGGCCCCCCTCTGGCGTTGGGCCCTGGGCGCTTGCCCGGGTTGCTCAGGTGCTGATGTCAGCCCTCTGTGGCAGCAAGCCCCTAGAGCTGCTGCTCACCTTGTGGCTTTGCCTGAGGCTTTTGCATCTGCGCCGGCTGGAGGAACCTATTATATCCTCCGCAGTGAAGAGCCGCGAGCCTTTCCGAATACCACCTCTGGCAACAGGCCATGGGGGGAGGATGCAGCCACCCCTTTATTGTTGGGGAAGAGCACTGTGCAGAGTGAGGGATGCAGAGTGCTTTGCAGAGCTTCAGAAGAGACATTTTTCCAGCGTACGCTCGGAAAACTTGCAGAAACTGCAGTTTATCAGTTAGTACTCACATGAGACTGAGGGAAGCCTGCTTGTTAGTAAACTAACAGCCCTCGTAATGGTGTTGCTAAAGCTGTCACCAAAATTACATCAAGGTGCTGTGGGATGGATTCCTCAAGCAGCCTCTTGGTCCTGTGCAGCGCTGCTGAGCCCAGCTAGTTAGCCCTAGAGATGGACTTGTTCATTCACAAGATCTCTACTAGTTAGCCCTGGACATGGACTTGTTCATTCACAATATCTCTGCTAGTTAGCCCTGAAGATGGACTTGTTCATTCACAGCAGTGCACTGTAGAGGTTGTGCGTTCTTTCTCAGTGCAAATATTTTTTTCTATCCCAGACTGTTGGGGAAACATTTTATTCATTATTGTAAAGAAGGAGCACAGTCCTTGTCAGGAACATTGCTGGTGTAATATATGGATTCTAAAATGGTATATCTTGCGATAGACAGACTCAGTACTGTATAGGTATACCCTGTGATGAACCTGACCTCATAAAGGCTTAAATCTTTAACCCTTAGCACAGTCTCCAGCCACTGAATGAATTAGACACTGACCTGTCCCGCTATATCATTTTGATATTATAATGCTGTACTGGTACTCTGTCTTGAAATTCAGCTAGGGTTGTTTTAAGAAATTGGATATATTGTGTTGAAATACACTTTGCTTGCAGAGACACATTAAAAATTCACAAAAAAATAAAAATAAAACATAAATAAATAAATGCACTTTGTTTTGGAATGGTCAAATTTGGAAGCTCAGTGTTCTCCCTTGTGAACCCAATTTATTTGATGACCTCTGGAAGTACCTTGGTTAAGTTGCAAGCAATTTTTAACAGCTCAGCTAGGTTAATACTGAATGATCGATATTCTGCACATCTTTCTATCTTATATAAGTCCCTGGGTTGAGTATACCACAGGCTCTCAATTTGTCCACTGTGACGCCTGATATTTACATATACATTTCATGTATTGAACTGAAAAAGAATCCTTTCGGTATATGAAAGGTTAATCAGACATTGTGCTGGCAGATGGAATTTTCAGGACACAGGCTTCCGACAAGCGTTGCATCCTTTGCGTGAAAATTGGTTGTCAACACTGTCATTTTAAAACACATTTGTGCTGCTCCTATTAGCTTCTATTTTTATCTCTGGAAGATGGAATCAGACGTGCCAATACATCTGAATGTTTTAAAACAAGCCACTGTAGCTGCAGCAGAGCTGTTGCAAGTTCACAAGTTAGGATTTCTGTGATGGTATCACGGTGAGAAAGCAAACAAGGTGAGAATTGAACTGCACATTATTTAACAGAGAAATCAATATGAAGTATGCAGAGCTCCAATAATAATAGAAATATCTTAGATACAGGTGTGGGCTCTCTGCTAAAGCTTCTGGACTGGAATTTCTTCACTGGGATTGGTATTAACCAGTTCACTCTGCTGGTAATCCATTGCAATGTAATGGTACCATTATCAGAACCAGAGACAGCGTCCTACCATATCAGAACCAGTGTGTCTACAATTACTGTTCCATATCAGTATTAGAACGGATCTCAATGGGGTCTGTAGTATCAGGGCCCCTCTGACTTGTCTGCTTACCAGTGGAGTTGAAGACGCTTGGGGAGGTGGGGTTGTACCCCACTGATTCAGCCAGCAGGGTGTTGTAGGGGCTGGTGCCTGAGCGAGTCTGTAGGACTGGGTTGGTAAGCAGGTGGTTCCCCATCGTAGCTATAGGAAAGAGAAATAGAAAGAGGAAAGTGTCAGTTTTAATCAGGTGCAGAGATTGGAAGGCATGTCAAGTGTAGAATAGTACATTATAGCCAAGGCTGTTTATTTGAAAAAAAACAAAAAAACTTTTATTACTTCGCTTTAGCAACAAAGCCCTAATACAGTGTGAGGATGGAATGGATCTGACTTTCACTACTTTAAACGCCAGGGCACAGTGCAGGTCTGGCTTCCTATCGTTAATTAACACTGATAGACACGATTCCAACCCAATCACTGCCAGCCGTGCCCACGCTCACTATTGAGAAAGAGAGGGACGTCTAAACCAGAAACCCTGTGAAACAACCCCAGGGCAAATAGAATACAGAGGAGGCATGGCATTCTATATTACAGACCCATGTGTGCGGGTGTGACAGAGAAACATCTCAAAACTAAAGGTAAATCCTCTGTGACCAACGTAGTGGCACAGCAATGGCATTGCTTCTGTACAGAGACAGGTAGAAAGGGTAGCTATTGATAGAATTGTGGACCACTTCCAGATTTTGCCAATTGTATCACTATTGTTTGTATGATAAAACACATACAACTGCATTGGATTGCATCAGAATAATTTTACATGCCATTATGGAAATAAGAAATGTACATTCAATTACTACAATTGTGTACATTAACTTTGGATACAGAATCTGGTCTAGTATACAACGCCTTTTTGTTATAGTACAGTTCACTCTGTAGGGCTCCCATTTGCACACTGCACCCAGGACTGGTGTTCACAACTACTTTCAAATAAGAATATTATTGAAGTGATCAAGAGGCAGGAATTTGATGTTAAATAAAGGACTGCTGTATTAATAGAAGAGGTAGAGGCACATAGGGCAATACATGTATTATTTAAGCCAGCGGTCCCCAACCTTTACTGATCCATGGGCAATAGAAATGTAACATGCTGAGGGGAACACCTTCCCAAGTCACTCTGTCTTCTTGAAGAACCATCTTTAGAAAGCCAAATATAGGATATATGTACTGAAAACAACTTAACACTTGCTTTCAGTTTTAAAATGAACATTTCCATTTGCTTCGCACTTACATTAAGGATCACAGACAACCAAACCAAAATGGGTATTGGGTATCCGTCAAACGAGATCTATACATTGACTTCAAGTACTTCAAACGCAGTCTCACACAAGTATGTGGATCTGAAAAAAGCACTTATGCATAGATAAATTAAAAGGGGTACTTCTGTTTCTCCACAAGTGTCCAAAATCCCTTCTCAGATGATCATTCTGAAGAGTGATTATTTCCATCTCTAGGTCGGCATTGTCACGTTTCACCAAATATCATGGATGCAGTTTCACTGATATCGGTGTCAGCTAAAGGGTTTTGAAGGTAAGTGGCTATGGGTTCCATGTATTTGAAGTCATCAAATCATCTTTCATAATCTACTTAAATTTTTTCAATTTGTTCAGCATAAATGTCCTTGTCGAAGGATGCATGTTCTTCCTGCTTCTTCGCTAGGCCAGGAAAGTGTGTGAAAACTCCCTTCTTGATTTGAGCGCTCCACAATCTGAGCTTCCTTCGGAACGCATTCACTGATCCAATCAGCTGTGTCAAAGTTGTGTCCTTCCCTTGAAGCTCAAGGTTCACGGTGTTCAGTTTAGAAGTCAAATCAGTAAGAAACGCTAAATCGGTGAGCCACAGTTGATCACTGAGCTCTTGGTAGTGTTCATTTCTTTCTTCCAAAAACTTTTTATTTCTGGAAGGAGTTCCTGAAAACGCTCCAAAATTTTTCTCTTGCTGAGCCATTGCACTTCTGAATTAAAAATAAGGTCACTATACTGCGCATCAAGTTCAGACAGCAGTGTCTTGAACAGTCTGTGTTGCACTGCCCTGGCTCGGATTGAATTGACAACTATGCTCATGACATACTGAAAATTGAGTACTTTTGCACACAAAGCCTGCAGATGGATGATGCAGTGATAGTTAAAAAAATAAGGAAAGTCAGGGTCGTTTTTGCACATAGCAATGAAGCCGATCCTAGCATTGCAGGTGCACCATCAGTTGTTATTGACACAAGTTTTTGCAGAGGGGCATCGATCTCCTGTAAAGAATGTTTAACAACAAGATAAATATCTTCACCGCGTGTTTTGCCTGCCAATGGTACAACAGCCAGTATGTTCTCTTTCACACTACAATCCTCAAAAACTGCCCTGAGAAAAATGCATAACTGAGCCATGTCGCATACATCTATTGATTCATCAACTGAAAAATTCTCAGAACATTAAATCATGTTTTAGCATGCAGGTCACATTTTTTTGACATTGCTTCAGTCCTCCTTCTTACCAAATTTCCAGAGAGCTGAATAGCTTTAATTGCAGACGCAATTTCCGAATTGAAACAAAATTTCAGAAACCACAAGCATGGCTTCCTTGATGACCTCACTGTCTTCAAATGGTTTCTTGTTCTTTGCAAGAACATGCACAATTTTGAATAACGCAATCGTAGCTGCTTTAGACTTACTAACATGTTTCTTAAAACAGACTGTTGAGAGGCCAAGGCTGTCTTCAATTCTCTCACCTTTACTTTCCTCAAGTTACTCTTCGGAGGGTACTCACTTGCAAACTTCTTGTGGTGTATGGTAAAATGTCATTCACCGCTGTTTCTCTTCGCCACGCTGACATGTCCGTGACAAATTAAGCACACACACTTTCCATGGGAGCTTGTAAAGACAAAATCTTCTTCCCACTCTTCTTTAAAGTTGTATGTGTACGTTCTGCTCTCTGTTGTGGAGGACCTGTGTCACGTTCGGCCATTATTAAAATGCAAAGCTCTCTGTACTTCTCTTTCGTGCGCAAGGAAATATAGTTCAGAAACCGAAGCCCCGTTGTCATGGGAACGTGATGTAACACATTCCTAATGCGCATTGTATAAACTGCCTGCCACTCAATTGGTACTGTGTAATGGGTGGGGAGGTAGGTAGGGATTATCATTATGTTTGTTTTTTTACCGCAATGCGATTTTTTAAATAAAAAAAAAAAAAAAAAAAACATATACGGTATATTATTTACAGGGGCCGCAGGCAACACTGTAGGGTCTGGCGGGCAACATGTTGCCTGCGAGCCACGGGTTGGGGACCACTGATTTAAGTGATAGAACCCATCGATGCGGGCTCTACCATGTGGTAGATGACCACGACTAGAGTTCTGTGTCCCGAGCCGAAGGCAAGGGCGCTAACGAAAGTCAAGGTCATCTACCA
Source organism: Polyodon spathula (assembly GCF_017654505.1). Taxonomy (NCBI): domain Eukaryota; kingdom Metazoa; phylum Chordata; class Actinopteri; order Acipenseriformes; family Polyodontidae; genus Polyodon; species Polyodon spathula. Next base: position 4,742,586 of record NC_054571.1, on the reverse strand, counting down.
CACGGTAGAACCTGCACAGAGAGGGCTCTGTCACTATTAAAAATGATTTATTTATTTATTTTCTCTTTAAAAAAAACTTTAAAACCTATATTTACCTTGCACTTCTGACATTTCGCCAAGTAACCACTGAGGAAAATAGTCCCTAACATAATTAGAGAAAATATTATTATTATTATTTGGTTAACACTTATTTATTGGGGTCTTACTATATCTTAGTATCATTTATCTGGGCATGTACAATTGTTGATTAGTCAGCGTAGCACTGAGTCAGACTCAAAACTTCTTGTTGGAGGCGGGGCGTCATTCAAGCTGGCAGGCAGTGGATTGGCTGGTGCGGAAAGAACTGAAACAGGGTTGGCAGTTTGACTGGCTGATTTTGAGGGAGGGTGTTGTTTGGATCCAGCTGTGGACCAATCATGTCTTTCCTGTTGATTTGCTGTCCAGTAGCTGCGGATTGAGCCTTCCTTATGATGTCCTGTCACAGACATGATTTCACTTGTCTCTAGACCAGCGTCAGAAAGTAAGTTTAAGTAGCTTTTTATGTTACCAGATTACTTCTAGATTAAATGTTAAGAGAAAAATCCGGTATTCATGGGCGGATTGACTTTAAATTTAATTCACAGTTAAGCACTTCAATGATCCAGTGGGCATCTGTGCAAAATAGAAGCCCACTAGATCTGGAAACTGATTGGCTGTTCGCACTCAATCGTTTTCTAATTATAATAATTATATAAGGTACATTATTTCATGGCACTGACATTACTACATGTAAAGTGTAAAGTACTTGACTTATCTACCAGTAGCAGCAACTATTTCATTTTCTAGTGGCACATGACATGCCGCATCACGTTCCCGCTGGCTTGTAATGCACTCGAGTTTCAATATAACCACAGCTTACATTCTCAGGGAATATTTCCCGGAGCCCAACCAACACCCCCCCTGAGGGTTTGTAAAAAGCAAACATGGTTTGTGAACTGTTTGTAAAACGTAGATAATGTACAGCTAACTTTTTTTTGGGGGGGGGGATTTGAGTGCATGTTCGTGTATTTATGTACATTTCAGTATTTAAGATACCGTTAGGTCTTAACATTTGTAAGCAAAATAAATTAAATTAAAAGCTTTAGTAATTAAAATGAATCTGCAGTGTGTTAATCCTGATTGTTCTGTTTGTTCAGTTACTTGTTCACAGTGTGTGTTCATAAAGTCAAAGCCTCCTTCTCCTGGCTTTAGAAAAGATGTGACATTCCTGTGTTGTTACTGTCATATGCTTAAGTAAAGTTGCTGAAACTAATCAGACTGTGTGCAGTTGTTTTTCAAGTCATCGTTCAAACTGGAGACTAGTTGCTATTGTATTGTGATTACTGTATTGCTGCTGACAGAAAACACTTTCTCAATTATTATTATTTTTTTACTTTATTTGCTATACTAAATTTAAATAGATAAGATAGGACAGCGAGGAAGCAGAATATTTTACATTGTCAGACAACATTCGGAGGGCATGTGCACTACAACAACAGAGACTTTCTTTCAACAAGCAGGCAAAATACATGAATACTGTATTTTCTAATTCGTTATAATGTTTCAAACTAGTTAAGCTTGTATATTATCAGGCAACCAAACCAATATCTTGTTTCAGGTCTGCCGTTAGTAGTGACTTATTTCAATCACAGAAACAAAGCAAATACATTGTGTCAAGTTTACACAGCAGTTAACTCATTTACAGCTGCACATGATTAAGCATGCACACATAGCACTAGCAGCAGGGAAAGGAAGGACAGACATACAGATACAGATACAGAAGTGGCATCCTGTTATGCTTTTTTAAAATTCATATATTTGTTATTAATTTATGAATAATATTGTTCGTTTTTTACGTTTTGCCATTTTTTCGTCTTAGGTTCTTTTCTTTCTTTGATTTCCTCTTTCTGTGTCAGTCCAAACGCACACCATTGCTACTTAGGGTTACTTTGCTTTTTATAGTGTGTTCACTTGTTAAAGTTCCTGATTGCGGCACTAAATAAAACTGGTTTCAGTGGGTTTTAACGCAAAGCTCAATTGTTTATTAGGGACCCCATTGCGCTGCTCATCAGAATCGCTTTGGCAAGTATGTTAATGATAACATGCCCTGGAATTCATGCCGACCCATTGTGATGGGGCAGGGGCTCTATAACGGCGCAGGACATGTCTTCAGAATACCATTTCAGCGTAATCGGGGGTTAGCGCCGTTTGCGTTTGCACTCGCATTTGTGCTCAGAATACAGCTCTGTGTGCGTGAAATGTACTTTGGGTGAGTAAACTGCAACAATGCCTTGAGGTTGTGAGTACTTTCAATAAATACTGTATATACTTGAATGCTAATTTGGTAAAGGAATGAATATATATATATATATATATATATATATATATATATATATATATATATATATATATATATATATATACTGTATTTAAAAAAAAAAAAAATTCCAAAGCTGTAGATGGAATATACTTAACAAAAAGGCCTGCATGCACATAATATGCATTTCCAGTAAATTAAACTAAAACAAAATAAAATAAAAAAACACTTTCTTGTGCTTCTCTCCCTCTCCAAGCCAACAGACATGCTCCCAAAAATAATGTTAAAAAACATTTTAAAGAAACTGTACCGATACTGCACTACTGCAAATAAATAAACGATAATATTGTATTCCTTACTGATCGCCTTGCTACAGCAATATAAACCATCCCAGCTCTCTCCAAACACAGAATACTGTATTTATTATTGTGGCAGTGCGATTGCCCTGCACAGTGGTAAATTAGTGTTGGTGTGGTTTATATGTGGGAATGGGTTTATTTTGTGACGTTTTGGGACTTGATTAGTTTGATTGTATTATTGTTTACAGACGGGCGCTCGACTGAGACTTGCTTGCTATGCTTGGTTGAGGGAAGGGCAGCAAGTGATTGGCTGTGCTGGTCCTCAATCAGCAGGTGGGCGGGTCTCGACAGTGTCCGTCAGTTTAAAATCATCCGCGGGAGATTGCTCGGGGCTGCTGCAAGGCCTGCCGTTTTCACGGCACCTTTTGAGTTATAGTTTGGGGTATTGTGTTTTATTTTGCACTTTTTGTACGGTTTACTGTATCTGTCCTCTGTGCATTACCATCGCTGGTAACGTCACATGACCGCCTTTATTTTACTTTCGTTTTCTGTTTGTTGTTAATAAATCCTGCGCGCCTGTGCCGGCGTTTCAACACCACGTCTGTCTCTCTGTGTGCTTGAACAGCGGCGACCCACCCGTGTGACCCGAGGAAGACCCTGTCACAATTATATATAGATTTACCTTCCCAAAGTGTTGTTGACAGACAGGTAAATTGGTATATTAGGTTGAGAAGGTTAAAGATGCCGTTGATAAATCCTAAGGCTTATTCACCAGTCACAAACACGCATTGCAAGTAAGTGGATTCAACTGTATGTTTAAAAAAAAAAAAAAAAGAAAAGAAAACCTGTACATACTGGTCAAGTGTTTCTGGCAATTCCCAGGCAGGCTACAATTAGGGCACAAACCATTCTCTACCTACATCATACAGTTTGATCACAATTTACCATTGAGACATTGGGAATCAACGACGTACAAGAAGCTTGATAACATGCAAACTCAACTGTGCAGCAAAATTGCTATGCATGTTCTTTACTCATTACATCTACTTATCATACATAAATCATATATTTTCAATGCATAGAATTCACAACTGTTGTGTTGATATTTTAGCTCATGTTTAATGTTTGCTAGCAGTTTGTGTGATGGTTACAGCAGTGGCGTATCCAGACTTTCATGAAGGGGCAGGCTCAAGACGATCATGAAGGGGGGGTACCTGATACGAAACATACCGTTAAAGTAAACAATATTTTAGATCCGCCCATGTTACAGGGTATAATTTAAGACTCCCATTGCTTAGCATTTTGAGACATTTCAGGTTTTCCTGGAGGCCAAAAGTTATCAATACAAAAGTCTGATCTCACAAAAGCTAATGGCTTAAACAACTATGGAAGAGGGTCTTACATTATACCACACCATCATAACTATTTAAATCAGAACCACATTTAAAATATTACAAATTACAGTGAAGACACACAGCAGTGAAAGTATGAAATCTATTAACCAAAATATGGTCCTCTAATCTATTGTGATTAAAGAGATAATTATGACTAACTCACCTTTCATCTTTTTCTTAAATAAAAAATTGAATGCAGTGTTCATTGCGTCAGCTAATCAATTATTAAGATACTAATTCATTTTTGCATTTTTATAACAGAGCTGTTATCTGGTCCTCAGATTGCTGACAGATTTTTTGATGATTAAATGTATTACTTGCTAGTTTAAAAAGGCAGCACATAGATATTTATTTCACAGCATATTGGATTACGCTGATCAAATCATCAGCTTATATATTACAATAACCTAGCTTCCCTGTATCTATAATTTAATTGCAGACACTCACTCACACAGCCTGAAACAACCTGCATAAACTAAAAATAAAGGATACAACATATTTCCTATTCTTCCTTTTATAATCATACTGCAATCTTTGACATTTACTGCTTCTAAACTTGATTTAAAAAGTAAATAAAAACACATATAAACTGCTGTAGAGGCCACAGATAAAAAAAAAAGAAAAACTGATAAGAAGCTGTACCATAGAGACTATGAAAAATGCAAATACTGCACTCTTATTATTGCAAATTATATTTTTGTACACAATTAGTGTATGCTGGGTTGTATCGGTCAAGAATTAGGAGGTAAGTATTATGGAACTCAATTTTATAATGACGGTCACCGCTGTTTTTAGATAATACCTCACTGAGATCCTTGACTCTATTATGAAGTGATTCCCTGGATAAATGTAAAAAGTTTGTCCTACAGTAGGGTACTAAATAAACCACAAGTCAGTCATCTGTGAACTAATCATCTCCTACATTCTTAGCACATCTTTAGGGTCATCATTTGTAGAAATCCTGACCACAATTATAGAACCAGTATGAATTTAAGTTGCAATGTTCAGAAATTTGAAGTTGTAACTGCAATGACTCAGTGTCATATTTCCAGGTGCACAGTCATGTAAACCTCAAACTCGGCTGAACCGACCATACCGAGTCGATTATCCTTTAGTCCCAAGCCCAACTCCATCACTAAAATGGATCTAAGCACCAATCTTCAGTTTTTAAGTCATTTACAAATTCTGAGTGATTTATACCTTGTTTCAATAAAACAAATAGATACAGCGACAACCGATATATTGATCATCCCTTAGAGAGACTGCTCTTTGGACTGCTCCCCGGGACACCTTTCTTTAAAACTGTTTTTGTAATGTTGCTCCTTTCCTACTTCTGCTCCTGTGCTGCTTCATGTCTTTTTAGCCCCAGACTACTTAGAACATAAGATCAGAAGAAGATTTACGAACAACAGGAGGCCACTCGGACCATCTAAGCTTGACCGGTTCCTAGCAGCTGATTGATCTCTGAACATTGTCAAGTTGGGTCTTAAAGGATCCAAGTGATTCAACCTCAATATGAATAGGTAACCCATTCCATACCCTCACCACTCTCTATGTGAAGAAAAGTCTCCTCCTCTGTCCTAAGCCTATCTCAATTTAATTTCCAACTGTGTCCTCTGGTCTTGGTTTCTGTTCTGCACTTAAAGTATCGATTTGGGTTCACTATACAAACTCCTTTTAAGATTTTGAAGACTTCAATCATGTAATCCATAATTCTTCTTTGTTCCAGGCTAAACACATTCAGTTCTTTCAGTCTATATTCGCAGTTCAGGCTTTTAAGTCCAGGGATCAGTGTTGTTGCTATTCTTTGGACTCTGTCCAGGGCCATAATGTCCCTTTGGTGCTGAGGTGACCAGAATTGGACACAATGCTTTATTTATTGGACAGCTGCAGGTAGATTTACAATGTAATACTCTTCTGTCACCTAGCAGATGATATAAAACAATACGTGGTTCAATTCTTACCACGGTTCAGTGACGGGGTGCTGTTAATCTCTCCTGCCATGAAAGACGACTCGGTCTGCTTCCGGACTGTGTCGTTCCACATCCTCCTGATGCGACTCTGAAACAGCAAAAAGACAGAAGACACAGGCTTGAGAGAGCTGCAATACAAGGCATCAGCACTAAGTAAACAAAGCTCAGGAAGTAATTCTGGTGAAGTGTTACTGAACTCCATGCTGTGTTTACGGGAAACCTTTGCTGAATCTGTGTTGTCCATATCACAGCATTATAACACCATGCAGACTCACTGTAATCAGAGCAGCATGAACTGATGGCACGCATAAAATCATTGGAAATCAGATGCATTTGCACGTGACTGCATTAAACAACTCTACCATCACATGAAGGTTAAGAACAACTGTGAGATCACCTAAAACAATTGCACAGACATGTGGGCATGTGCATTACTTTCTAGAGTAAATGGTGCTAGTAGTTGAGAAGACATGCTGTCACATGATTTTAATAGAATATAGACGGTTATTCAGTCCTGGCAAAGCAAGCTTAAAGCCAGGTAAAGGCAAATGTGTTTAATATTGGAGCAACGTAAACCAGAACTACTTAAAATGATTTAAACACCACTAAATTGTAAGGGACATCTAAAAACACACAGTACCCTTGAAAATCCTTCAAGGAGTATGTATTACATGTAAGGGTTTTGAACGGACCAGAATTGTTTCTGAATGATTGATATATATATATATATATATATATATATATATATATATATATATATATATATATATATATATATATATATATATATATACACACATCTTTATGTGTGTGTGTGAATACTTTACATCCAAAGCCAAAATAATCACCCACTTTAAAACAAGCTTCCTGTGACATTCATTACAAACTCAAAGCCTATTGGAGGAATTGCAATTGCTATTGGCTTTTGGAAGGAATCATTAGGCTCTTGACTGACAAAGACAAATGCTGACTCTGAGTCATCAATAAATATTGTCATTTGACTTGACAGGTAGTGTTGCGTTAATAAAGGTTTCAGGGAGGTGGCTATTAAGAGACACTTTGGGGCTCATTCACTAAAGGGCAGTAGCTCTTTACTGTGTGGTTAACGTGTTTATCATGCAGTAATTCTTCCGTCGTATGCACTACTCCTGATGCCACACAATCAATAGGATTTACCTTGTGTTAAATAACACGTGGTAGTTACCGGTTCTCATTTGCATTGATTAAATTAGGTTTAATTATGTGAAATTTAAAAAAGCATGGGAAATACCACTAAGGAGGCCTCTGATAGTCATCTGTGATTCACTAAGGGGTGGTAAATTCGCCCCTGCCTTTACTAGGTACAGGAGGTGCAGTGTGGCCAGAGAGGGTACTTTTTTTTGTGCCACCACTCCACCACTTATTTGAAATCTTTTGATATTTTTTATTTAAATCATACTGGAACCTGGCCATAACTCATACTCCCCTGGAGCATAAACATGATCCTAATATTAAGCACTACCCTATCCTGCTGTCAGTTTCCTGTCACTCACTGTCATGCTACAACAGCTCCCACTGGATGCGCCTCACACACAGGACAGAACAGGCAAGGGCAAGGTGCTGTACGGTATGGATTGCTTTAATTGTCTGTCATTTAAAGTGTCTGGTAGTGATGTTTTAAATGACAGACAATACAACTGTAACGTTAAGAGCCCTTCTGTCTGGCAGCCTATCCCAGTGTGAAGGGAGGCGTAGCCTCATGTCCGTTCATATTTAACAAGTGTTAATATTAATTTTCCACACATCCACTCGATTAAAAAATCCAGATGGTACATCGAATTGATCGAAGGCTGTGAAAAACAACCTCACCATCACACCTTGCTGGACTATTTTAAAAAGCCACAATGACATTTTATGTCCTACAACTTTCACTGTGAATACTTAGTACACTGGATAACATTAACAATAACATAGCCGTGATGCCACTGACAGAAGGTACTATACTAAGTGTAGATTGCAGTAACAAACTTGGTGAGGCGCTGGATGAGTCGTTGGGAGCTTGAAATTGGGATGAAAAAAATAAACTATCTGGTACTCAACTGCCTTGATGGCAAGCTGGGCGGGGGTTGTTTGTCTACGTTTAGCTAACCTGCAGTCATTCAAAACTCAGGGAGTTTTACTGTCATCCAAATCGATTTTCAAGTGAGCAGCAATTCAAATCTTTGTGTAAAAAAAAAAAAGTAATCTAATGTACAAACAGTAGGGGTGGATATTCGTCCAGTTTTATACTGGACAAATGGTGCACACGGGAAGGCTTCACCTATCTTGATCATTGGACCACATTCTACAACGAGGACTATCTGTATAGACGGGATGGACTGCACTTAAATAACAAGGGAACCAGTCTACTTGGAGAAAAGATCCTCGAGCAGGTTCTGAAGCATTTAAACTAGAAAGGAAGGGGGGAGAAATCAACAAAAAAACAGAAGGGAGACCGCATCAAAACAAGAACAACAACTCAGGTAAGACAACCATTAAATGTATTTATCTAAATGCTAGAAGTATCAGAAACAAAATTCTAGAACTTGAAGCTACTGCACTGACAGGTAACTATGATGTGATAGGTGTTACAGAAACATGGTTGTCTGAGAGTGATGGGGACGAATATAATATTTGTGGGTATACACTGTATAGGAAAGACAGGCAGGACAGAAGAGGAGGAGGGGTAGCGCTATACATAAGAAACAGTCTTGAAGCCCAGGTGTTAAACCTGGACAAAGAAAATAAAACCGAATCAATATGGGTCAGAATAACAGACAAAAATTCAAAAGGCATAATAATAGGAGCATGCTATAGACCGCCAGATTCAGACGGTGAGCAAAATAATTGTTATACAATGACATTAGAAATGTAGCAAAGGAGAAGCCATACTAATGGGGGATTTCAACTTCCCCCAAATAAAATGGGAAAACCCGGTGGGTAGCACTAAGGATGAAATAGAAATGGTGGAAATGACAAATGACTGCTTCCTAACACAATTTGTCAAGGCACAGACTAGAGGGGAGGCATGCCTTGATTTAGTCTTTTCAAATAACGAAGATAGAATAACTAAAACAGAGGTCAGAGAACCACTGGCAAACTCAGACCACAACATGGTCTCATTTGAAGTGTTTTTTAAAACCCCAAAAGTAATGACTAAAGCTAAGGTTTACAATTTTAGAAAAGCAAACTATGAAGGTATGAAACAGAGACTAACAGAAGTAGATTGGAGTAAAATAGAGAAAACACCCACAGAAGAAGGATGGTTGTTCTTCAAAAATGTAGTACTAGAGGCGCAAAACAATTACATCCCTAAAGTAGACAAATCTAAATGTAAAACTAAATTGCCAAAATGGTTTAATAGATCAATTAAAAAAAAATATTCAGCGAAAAAAAGGCACTTTATAGAGCATTAAAAAAGGACCAAAAAGAAAGTACGCAGAAAGAGTACACAGAACTGCAAACGCAAGTCAAAAAGGAAGTTAGAAAGGCCAAGAGAGAAATAGAAATGAACATTGCTAAGGGAGCTAAAACCAATTCCAAAATGTTTTTCCAATATTACAACAGCAAGAGAACATTCAAAGAGGAGATTAAATGTTTAAGAGATACAAATGGCAAAATCGTAGATGAAGAAAAAAAAATAGCAAATATATTGAATGATTACTTTTCACAAGTTTTTACAAAGGAAGATACTGACAACATGCCCCACATGTCATCCAGTTCCTATCCAGTTTTAAATAACTTTAGCATAACTGAGGCAGAAGTGTTAAAGGGACTAGGAGCTCTTAAAATAAACAAATCCCCTGGGCCGGATGAGATCCTCCCAGTAGTACTCAAAGAAATGAAAGAAGTAATTTACAAACCGCTAACCAAGATCATGCAGCAGTCTCTTGACACAGGGGTGGTACCGACAGACTGGAAAATTGCAAACGTAATACCGATCCACAAAAAGGGAAACAAAACTGAACCAGGTAACTACAGACCAGTAAGCCTGACTTCTATTATATGCAAACTTATGGAAACTATAATAAGATCCAAAATGGAAAATTACCTATATGGTAACAGGGTACTGGGAGACAGTCAACATGGTTTTAGGAAAGGGAGATCGTGTCTAACTAACTTGCTTGATTTTTTTGAGGATGCAACATCGATAATGGATAATTGCAAAGCATATGACATGGTTTTTTTAGATTTCCAGAAAGCTTTTGACAAAGTCCCGCACAAAAGATTAATTCTCAAACTGAACGCAGTTGGGATTCAAGGAAACACATGTACATGGATTAGGGAGTGGTTAACATGTAGAAAACAGAAAGTACTTATTAGAGGAAAAACCTCAGAATGGAGTGTGGTAACCAGTGGTGTACCACAGGGATCAGTATTAGGTCCTCTGCTATTCCTAATCTACATTAATGATTTAGATTCTGGTATAGTAAGCAAACTTGTTAAATTTGCAGACGACACAAAAGTAGGAGGAGTGGCAAACACTGTTGCAGCAGCAAAGGTCATTCAAAATGATCTAGACAAGATTCAGAACTGGGCAGACACATGGCAAATGACATTTAATAAAGAAAAGTGTAAGGTATTGCACGCAGGAAATAAAAATGTACATTATAAATATCATATGGGAGATACTGAAATTGGAGAAGGAATCTATGAAAAAGTTTTTGTTGACTCAGAAATGTCTTCATCTAGACAATGTGGGGAAGCTATAAAAAAGGCTAACAAGATGCTCGGATACATTGTGAAAAGTGTTGAATTTAAATCAAGGGAAGTAATGTTAAAATTGTACAATGCACTAGTAAGACCTCATCTTGAATACTGTGTGCAGTTTTGGTCACCTCGCTATAAAAAAGATATTGCTGCTCTAGAAAGAGTGCAAAGAAGAGCGACCAGAATTATTCCGGGCTTAAAAGGCATGTCATATGCAGACAGGCTAAAAGAATTGAATCTGTTCAGTCTTGAACAAAGAAGACTACGTGGCGACCTGATTCAAGCATTCAAAATTCTAAAAGGTATTGACAGTGTCGACCCAAGGGACTTTTTCAGCCTGAAAAAAGAAACAAGGACCAGGGGTCACAAATGGAGTTTAGACAAAGGGGCATTCAGAACAGAAAATAGGAGGCACTTTTTTACACAGAGAATTGTGAGGGTCTGGAATCAACTCCCCACTAATGTTATTGAAGCTTTCACCCTGGGATCCTTCAAGAAGCTGCTTGATGAGATTTTGGGATCAATAAGCTACTAACAACCAAACGAGCAAGATGGGCCGAATGGCCTCCTCTTGTTTGTAAACTTTCTTATGTTCTTATGACAGTCTGGTTTTCAGCTGGTCTGTCCTCTGTCCTGTACTGACATGGGACTGGACACCTTCATGTGTGGTATTTTTATTTTGAAACGGCCAGCCTCTAAGAACCACAATTGAACGTTGTATTGTTTGTCTTCATTGGTTAATATATGTGTCATTTATTTAATCTCACAATTATATTGGTCCTGTGAATGCCTGCAAAGATCCTACCCGTGTGTGCTTTGTTATGACACTCTTACATTACATTGTGTAATGTTTCATTTTTTTTATTATGAATTCTATATTTCTACATTCAGCGCAGTCGAGAGTTGAATCCCTGACCCCTGGCACTAAAGTCAAACACGCTATACTTTCACTAATGGGGAATCCCCCCTAGTGGGCTTTGTAGTCATGTCTTTATTCACACACATACAATATGCCTATTCGGCCAGTAGGGGTCATTCATTACACATGCGCTGCATAATGTAGAGCCGCTGTCGTCTTCATCAGTTTCAAATTTACACACACAATTCACAGTGCCCAAGCGAAAGACGTTGTTAAATTCAGAATGGTCAAAAGAATATGATTTCATAGCGAAAAGCAGGAAGGGACAGCATCATGCATTTTGCAGCTCGTGCCGATGTGAAATCGATGTCAGCCAACGAGGAAAGGGAGATTTGTCGTTTTGACACATTTTGTCAGAAAAGCACAAATTGAACCCTCGAAGTGCAGGTACATCATCAGTTAGCTCTTTTTTGAAATCGTCGCCGTCACCTCAAAACGACAAGGTGACTGCTGCTGAACTTTGAAAAATCTACCATGCTGTGAAGCATCAACAGTCTTATAGAAGTATTGACTGAGGCATAAAAGTTGATAAAGAAATCTACAATGACTCCTGTGAGGTGAAAGACCTGACGTGTGGGAAAACAAAGGTGAAACCACTAAGCAAGTACATTCTCGCACCATATTCCACGTAGGAGCACTTGGATTATATTAAAGCAAATTATCTTTATTTTCTTTGGCAAATAATGCCTCAAACAAGGGTGCATCAAAGTGTTTCCCCTTAGTTTTGAGATATTTTAATTTTGAGAAGGGGATCCAGCATTTACTTTTGGATTTTTATAGTGATAGCCAGGAAACCTCGGAAACAATCGAAACAAATATTATCCAAACTCAGTGCCTTTGATCTTAGCCTGGAGAAAGTTTCTGCGTATTCAGCTGACAATGCAAGTGTTAATTACAGAAAGCACAACAGTGTTTACCAAAAACTGAAAGGTGCTCAAAAGGACACTGTTGCAGCCAACTGTTTGGCACATATTTTGCACAATGCAACAAGATACGCTGTTAGAAACCTTTATGGTATATGCTCACTTTAGCTTTTCTGTGAGCAGAACAGAGCAGTTGAGGGAGTTTTGTGACTTTGTTGAAGTGGAGGAGTACAATCTATTGAGGCACGTTGTGACCAGGTGGCTTTCTCTGCTGCCGGCTATAGACAGATTGTTGAAATGCTGGAAACCTCTGACAAGCTACTTTCAGAGTTTAGGTGAGGAAGAGGGCCCCAAAATACTATGTGGCCCCCCTAACAAACAGGAAGTTCTGATCCTGGAACAGAGATATTCCTGATCCTCTGTGGCAAAACTTTTTAAGTTGAATTTTGACTAAAACCAGGAAAGTGAACATATTACCCATGTTTATGACTCTTTACACTGGCACCTTTGCAGGAGTTACCAACCCTGTATCTTCCAAACCGCACTCTGAGATCACAGGATGCGGGGCTGCTGGTTTAATCCTACGGTCAACAAAAGCAACACGGGCGGGAGGGCTTTTTCTTGTAGAGCTCCTAAATTATGGAGTGCTCTGCCTTTGTTTGTCAGGGAAGCTGGGAATGTTACTGTTTTCAAGTCAAGACTAAAAACGCACTTTTATAAAATGGCTTTCTTATCTTAGTGGGTTTAAATGTAACTTTAAAATTGCTGCTTTTGTATTATGTGTATACTGTTGTTTAAATCTGTTATTTAAATTGTCTGATTGTGGCAGTTGTATGTGTGGCATTGTGACAGAAATTTGAGTTATGGTGATGAATCTTCCTCCCGACCTGTGAGGGCGCTAAAGAACAAGAGGAGAAGTATCTGGAAAGGCTGGCCTGACAGTTCGTTTCTGGGTCAGGAAAGTGGGTCAGCCTGGAAAGAAGCGAGACTCTGTTGTAAGACCATATTGATCTGAAAGGTAAACGAGAGGCAGCTGTAAGTAATAAGGCAGCTGCAACCGTTTACCTAGATATCATGCGGGATTACATATAGGGGCCAGGGTAACGCTGATCTTTTCCTTCGTTTGGGTAACGTGAGGAGAGAAGGACTGAGAGAGGAGCTCTCTGAGTGAAAATACGTGTTGTGTGTTGTCTTTGTTTGTTTGTTTATAATTGTCTGTCTTTTTCGCACCCCTAGACAGTTAACGCACACCTCCGGAGCTGTCGCCACGTAAAGCACTATCCGGAGCACCACTGCACAGAGCACCTGCACGTTTGAATATCACCCAGGACTGGTGACCGTGCCTTTGTTTGTGTTTGAGACTGTACTGTGTTCTTCACCATCCCCGCGCTTTACACATTGTTGTGTACTGCCGGGGATTTATTATTTGACGGTCGCCAGACGTGGAAACAGCACAAATAAACACTTGTTCACTGAATTACCGTTGTCTGTTTATCACTCCTGCACCGCATATCCGCTACACCTGTAACCCTTACCAACCACTTTGCCATAGGCATGCTATACAAATGCATTGTGGTTTGTTCTTTTTTTCTGCTAGGTGCTGTACAGTGCTTTGCGATACTTTTGTATAAAAAGCGCTATATAAATGCAATAAGCAAATAAGTACTGAATTTAATCCTGGTGGTGTGAGTAATAACAAAGTAAACAATACAATCTGAGACAAACAGACACTGTACCAGGCTTTTTGTCTGTCAGTATTGTGATAAAATGAAAATAGTTTAATAAAAAGCACAGAAATAGAAAAGAAATGTATCAGATTACAGATATAATTTGAGGGCGCTGTAAGCTGTTGTAATACCCAAACAAAGGAGTACCTGTCTAGTAAGAAAATAATCCCATTAAAGTGTAAATAGAATTTAGTGGGGTTTTTTTTTTTTCAATTAATAAAATATAAAAAAAAAAAAAAAAAAAAAAAAAAAAAAAAAAAAAAAGAGTTTGCTTTATGTACACATTGAATTATGGGGGCACTTTTAATAAGCAAGTGTAAATTGAAAAGTTTAGCAATTCTTATCATATCATTGGATTATAGATAATAGGATTTCTTATGATACACACCAACTGAAGTGCAAACACTGCTAAGTGTGTTGATTAAGCAATGTAATCCAAAGAAGAGCTTTACCGTCTGGTAAGGCCTGCCTCGTGCAGTTAAATATACTGCATTGAAGGGCATTAACATCATGAGAAGGGACTTGCCAGATGGTAAAGCCCTCTTATGAGGGTTCTATTGCTATTGGAAAATGGATACGTTAAATAAATAAATAAATAAAATACATTTAATTTTATTTATTTAAATTTCCCTTTAAATTAAAAAATACATATATTGTGTGTATGTGTGTGTGTGAAACAAAAACCCATTGGAAAGTTATCAAATGTGCCCAGCCATTAAAAGTAGAGATAGCAAAAACACAAGCCAAGTTTGAAGAAACCACTGGGGCAGCCTTGCCCAGCACAAAGCAAATAGGCACAACTGTCAAAGCGATGAGGGCCAAGGTTGCCCCAGTGGTTTCTACTAACCTGTATCAAAAACACAAGCCAAGTTAGTTAAAATCATGCAAGCATGCTGCAAGTCTCAAGCTCCGCTTATCAGGAGGAAGGATCTCTTTGAACTAAACATGGAACCTCCTTAACATTCCGATAGGAGTCTGGGTCAGGTATATACTAGGATCTGTCAAAGATAAGGTCATTCGTTTTTGGTAACCTTGTCTTTGCTTGCTTGAAACAAGCAGTACCAGGCGTGGGCAACTGAAGCTAAACTTACTGGTCAGCAATTTAAAATCCAAGGTTTCCATGATGATTGATCTTTTTAAGAAATACCTTGCGGTACATGAAGAGAGTATATGGTGAACTGTTTACAGCTTCATTAAATCATAGAAAGTAATGAAGGCCTGATAAAAACAAGTGAGGGGGAGCAATAGCACAGGACCATGTTTAGATTTAGTAAGAATGCCATGTCTGGAAAAATGTTTACAGTTAACAGTGATGAATGACCTTGGCTGGAAAGCAGTTGGCCTGAAACTTGCTGAACAGGATCTTTTGTAAAAACAGAGGAGGAGATCACGTTTAGCTTAAAGCATTGAATCGCTAGTGTGGGAGTGTTACATTTTGACTGTTTTTGGCCTGGATTTAAGAGAAAATAATTGGATCAATAATTACAGACTTGGAAGTTTGCTATGAACCTTCTACCAGCCTTTATCCAGTGTGACTTTGTTAATTGTTAAATCACATCTATACAGGAAATAAAGCCAGCTTACTGCGGAGGATGTTTTTAATGTTAGAAGGGAAATATATTTTAAACCCAGGTTGGAATAACTAAACCAAAGTTGACGTTATATATTAAAAGACAATTCTCTGTGTGTGTGTGTGTGTGTGTGTATATATATATATATATATATGTGTGTGTGTGTATATGTGTGTGTATATATATATACACATATACATATACACATATACATATATAACTGTATTCTATATTTATTTATAGTTGGATTGTATTCACTTGAATGCTGTATTCAAGAACTCCTTGGTACCAAAAGAGAATAAGATCAGTTCAAAAGTTCACCTCACATATTTGGGAAATGTAGGAGGTGGATTATGGGATGATGGTCCATTGAAAACAGTTACTGGGTGTATTTGAAAATGTTGTTCACTTGAAGGACATGAGCTGTCAAGGCATATTAATGTTTAAGATTTAATTATGACTTCTGATGTAAAAAGCGAAGAAAAACCTATGTAAAAACCGAGGTGAAATCCTAGTCAAGTGTCACTCAACTTGCTAACTACAAGCTGACGTGATCCATGCTCTGAGGATCTCGTATTAAGAAGTCTTTGCTTTTGAAGACAGTTGCTGTCCTACATTATATTCTACACTTCCATATATATTTTGGATGGTAAAAACTATTTTGTATTTATATCTCTTTTATTCTGATGCATTGCTATAAGGTATAGGATTTATGTTTTAGCTTTGGAGAGTGATATATTGGATGCTTTAGGATTTGGCGATGGGCATTTTTAGCTTTATGCATGCATAGCCTAAGGGCAAAACATGTTATAACACATAAAAGTATTGAAGTGTTAATGCCATTATACCTGTTAAGGCACTGAACCCCCCAGATTGCTGGTCAGCTGGCATTCGACGGAGTCTGTAACTACTCAATCCATTTTAAAGCATTTAATAAACTGAAGGGGTACTAAGGCTACTCTGATTTGTAAAAACTTCAAATCGAATGAGTCTGTGTGATTATCTTGATTATTAAAAAGTCACCTGGATACGTTGCAAGCCCGGCGCATGTGAACAATCCACTTACAGGAGTCCCAAACATCTTCATGTCCTCCTTATACGTCTCCTCTGAGTTTAAGAGTGTGCAAAGAATATATATATATATATATATATATATATATATATATATATATATATATATATATATATATATATATATATATATATATTCTGTATGTGCTTCCTTGTGCCAATAGGGACCACAGTGAGAGTTACATAGACAGAAAACCAACAATTTTCAGAGCTCAAGATCAAAATCTCGGAATGAGGACGATGAAGATGAATGATGGCTCGAAAAATCTAAAAAATAGATCCAAGTCCCGAGAATTCTCAGCTGGCTGACTTCATCTTTCAAAATACTGCTTGTCTCAACTAATCGTGTAGCACTGATAGTTAACACAACATGCTTGCAAACTGAAGGGTGTAGGTTGAAATCTCATTATAAAACTTTTTTATTATTATTTAAATAAGGATTTTTTTTACAGGCAAATGTTCCATTTTGAAACAGAAATAAATCATTTAATATAAATGATGTAGACATCATCATAAGGGTGTTCCCTAGTACATTTCCATGTTGACAAAACGGTTAATTGTCATTGTCAAACTCGGATGTCCTGCAGTATACACACGCGTGGATAGAAGTGCCTGGCGTCTGCAAAAAAATCCATTGGAAGAAAAAGTAGAAGGGCATTTTTATCTTCCTTTGATGACTTGTTTCTCTCACTGTGTGACAGGTATTTACTTTTTTTCTACATTTCACCTAAGACTGTTGTGAACTAACGCATTACATGTGGAATGGTGCTTTTGGCTGATTTACTTTTGATGCACCAATAAACTGAAAACACTTAAACTATTCGTGTTGTACAGATAATCACTGGCAGTTCTCGCGCTTCGCTGTAAATTGGCGTGAGGAACTACCATTCCTCTCAATATATATTGCTGTGTAGTTTGATAATATTATACTGTTCAAAAAAACTAAAATAGAGGAGAAAAGTCTCAGTTATAAACTCCTTTCTACTATTAACTACAGAACTAGCAGTAGCAGATCATGTGATCTGAGCACAGGTTTTAATTGGAGGAGCCCAGAGAGTTTTTTTCATCAGAGGTGACAAGCTTCTGTTATAGATTCTGCTATAACCACACACAGTACAGCGCTAGCAATGGCAGATGATGTAGTCTGATCCCTGATTTTAACTGGAGGAGAACCCTTTCCCTCAAACCCTCCCACCTCCTGCTGAAGCACTGCTTCACTGATATGCTGGAAGGAGATTTTGACCCGAAAAAAAAAAAAAAGAACTCCATCATAATGGTAGGAAAATGAATAAAAACATCTGGGACTGCAGACAAAAATAAACTGCGTCACTGCGCAATGGCGTGGAAAACCCCTTGACTGTTTAGTCTCATTAAACCAAAGTTAGTGTTAGCCAGCGTTGTTGACATGCATGAATTACTGGAGTTGTAGTTTTTCTCTGCAGTTCTGCTGATTAGAAACACCTTTCAGCGTGTGCCAGATAAACTACTATTCCCAGAAGACACTGTGTGCCTGTATGCCCACTGCATTGACACCGGTAGCATCTGTTAATGTCTGTTGAAAGTCGTATTTATATTGTTTTAGCCCTGCCCCAGCAGTATTTGTTTATTTTGCCCAGCGCAGGCACACTCGTCCACTCTCTTTTCGCCTGTATGGTTGGTATATAATTATTTTATTGGTTATTTTATTTATTTAAGTTTAGCAAATTAGGTCTATATAGGATGTGCTTGATTTTTTTGTCTGCCTTTCTCCTGCCTTAACAACTTTGTTTTGAAAATATTGTATGCTAAGTATGTTAATTATGTGGTCTTGAAATCTAAATGCTATATTTATGTTGTATACAATGCATTTTTAAACATACGTTGGCAGTGCATAACAGTTAAGTATGTAATAATAAACTATGATGGGCTACTTTTTTCTTTTCTCTTTTGGCTAGTGGAGAAGACGCGTTTAACAACCAAACTGGGGTAAACCTGTTTAGGCTGCACTTGTAGATCTCTTGATCTACCCCTCTTAATATGCACTGGACTCTCCTGACCTCAGCACCACGTTACTGGATCCTCAGCTGATGCACTATCCCTGCACTATTGCACTGCTAATATGTAATTGTAACTATAATTTGCTGCGATCCTAACTTGTTGCATCCTAGTTCATATTGTGTATTAGTAGTATTATTTGCACTTACAGTAAACTATACTGTATTTAAATATTAATCCTGCATTGTAACCCTGTACAGTACTGCCCTGTAACACCTGTAAATCACCTTGGATAAAGGAACCTACCAAATAAATAAATACAAAATAATAATAATATGAAAAGTGTTGTCAGTCAGAATACAATAATAAGATTCTGCTGTTGCTGGAGGCTAAGGAGACCCCAAGCCCTCTTGACTTTTTTCTGCCTCCCCATCTTTTTCGGCCGCCAGCCGCCACTCATTCACTAATATACAGAACATTCAGCTTGCTCACTTGTTTTGCGTTTTTACCACACAGTGGGGCTCATTCACTAAAAGGCAGTGTTTTTACCTTTTTACTGTGTACTTTTACTGGAAAAAATACCTGAGTCTAAAATACCTAATTAGCATATAACCCCACCAGTTAACACATGACACATTGCAGCGTGCTGTCTGGCTGAGGGATTCTATAAAAGGGCCTGATTCCACTGTGTTCTTTGCTATGGCACATCAGCATACTGAAGCCCTGCAATCAGGGGTGCAGTGGCAAAAAGAAAAAGCACCAGCTGTCCTAAAATCAATGGTAGTAACATTATTATATTACTTAATTGTAATTAAATTAAATATCAACTAAGTAAAATATACCTACATGTCCTACTATAGCATTTATAGCAGTTACTTGAATTATATTAGAAAATGGATCAGAGATTTTCTTTAACCTGATTGGTCAATAGGAGGGCCTTCATCTCTGGTAAAGGTGTCACCATATCGCATGTGTGTCTTCATGGAAGAGGCTGGGATGCGCAACAGGAGACACGTTGCTAAGGAACTAATTGAGCAGTTAGGCTTGCCCAGTTCTGAGCTGATCAGGAGGCCTGGATTAGCTGGGTGGCCGTAGCCATACAGACAGACGCGGAGAGAAAGAAGCTGTGTTTTGTATCATGATGTGTTGCAGACTCGTATCAACCTGGGAGCTGAAGCTATGGAGCCAGCACTAACCCTGGGAGCATCTACCCCTGCACACAACCACAACCCAGGAGAGCGTCCGCTCCACAGGGTTAACTACTGCCGAACCCTTCAACTGCAAGAAGGTGCTCGTGAAGGAATTGCCCAGCCGAGCCCGTATGAAGAGGCAGGAGTTGCCGTGAGAAGGCCAAGACTCCAGGAGTCTACAAGTAGGTTAGTTTAGTGGAGGTTGATCCCAAACCGTGTATACAGAGTTTGCGTAGAGGACTAGGTTCCTGGAGCAGGATGTATCTTTTAGTGAGGCTAACGCTTGCCACATGTGGCAAACGTTATCATCATAACCCTGGTTCCCTGAAATAAGAACATTACATTTTACAAATGGATGTTTCCCTTTAACACCCAAACCCTGAAAACTATACAACAAAGACTCTCGTCAGAGCAGGGTGATGTAGCTGCTGCTCCACCCGCACTGCATTAGACAGATACGCACCCTGGTAACACTGTCTTTTTCCTTCGAGAATTCTGACCAAGAACACCGTGACCTCGAAGTTAATGGTTAATATTCCTATCTCTGGGAACCAGGGTTATGATGATAACCTAACGTTCCCTTTCAAGAGATTATATTGACCATTACAAATGGATGTAGTACACCCAAGCTGTATCAAGGACATGGCAGTATACATCAAAGAGCTACAAGCCGAAACCTCAGCAATAGCTGGAGGAGACAAGATGAAACTCCCTAATGTTCTGTTGCAAGGGCGTCGACTGGGAAGCCGTCTTCAGCACTCTTGTGCCGAACCCAGGGTTATGCGGATCTACAACATTCAGTGGGTAGAACCTAGTAAAAGCATGGGTGGAAGACCGCACTGCTGCACTGCATCTGTCCTGGACACATGCACCCTGGAACAAAGCGCATGAAGTCGCCTGACCCCTGGTGGAATGGCCACTTCACTGGCGGGGGCAGATTGGCCAGTTCATAAGAGGTCTTAAGCAGTCAACCATTTAGACAGACGCTGTTTAGACAGAGCCTGTCCTTGGGACTTAGCACTTAACAGACAAAACACTGGGGTCAGCTGAGTGCATGGGCTCAAATGTAGGTTTCATCAGTACATTAAGCATTATCTCCAGCCTCCAACAAGGAACTATATCCTTCACCACTGGCCGAAGCCGCTGGGTGCCTTTCAAAAACTGCCCCCCAAGGAAATGAGCTTGTGGGGAGTGTAACGATAGGTAAATGTGTAAAATTATTATATGGGGATTTCCATGATATTGGGATTTCCAGGACAGCGTGAATAAAGCTAGCTCTGTCGCGTAATGGGGAGAGAGGTTGCTTGGAAGGTGTATTGCTGGGAGGCGTGTTTGAGTTGAGTAAGAGAGAGACGGAGAAAAAAGTTTAGAAAATATTGCGGCTCGCTACTGAAGACAACGAGTTTAGCTGCGTTTTGTTTAGTTGTGCGAGTATAGCTGTCGGATGTTTTAAAATAGAGTAAAGAAAAGTAAAGGACTATTCGAGTGAACTGTGTTGCTGTGTTGCTGTGTTGGGGTGAGGGCTGTGGCCGGAGCGTGTGTGGAACCCGGGGAGGCGTGTTGCCAAATCTACATCGGGTTTGAGAAAAGAAACTCTTTGTTTTTTCCTTGACTGGGGAAAAAAAGCACACTATTAGCCTAATTGCTCTTAAACTAATGGAAATAATCTGCTTTGATGTGTTCCTTTGATGCACAGATGCACTTTACTTCCTTTTCTTTCGCTTCTCCTGCTTATTTGGACAAACTGGAACTCTTTGTGCAACACTGATTAATGTATTGTTTTGTTGAGTTACAGTTTATGTAATTGTAAATCGTTTTCCAGTATTGCAATGCATTGTAACTGGTTAGTTATGCTATATAGTTTTCTTTTATTTGCATAGCATAAGTGGGCCTTTGACTCTATTTTTTATTGAATATTATTAGTTAAGAACAGTGGCAACAGTGTTAATTAAGGACAAATTCTAAACAATATAGCATATTGGACTTTTGTAAATCGTGATTAATTGATCATTTGAAATTTTGAAATTGAAACGCTGCTTGTGATTTAAATTGGCGGTTTGAGAAAAATCATTAGATTGCTGTGTTATTTAATTGATGGTTAACCAATCTATTATATGCTAAACTTTATATGCAATACATTTAATTAGCTACTTATGTGCAATATGTGTAACAAGTTTATTAAGTATATTAAATGTACAAGTATATATATATATATATATATATATATATATATATATATATATATATATATATATATATATATATATATATATAGCTTAGGTGTTAAGGTGAATGAAAGCAATACATTTTAAAACAATGAGTTGTAGGGAAATATGCAAATAAAGCATTACTAGAGCCAATCATATATATACACACACACACACACACACACACACACACACACACACACACACACACGCACACATAACTTATTGGGTTTCATAACTTATTGAATGCAATATAACCGGCAGTGAAATATATAACAATGGTGTGTAATATATTTATTTATTGGGTGCAATATAACCAATTAACAGTGTGACTGGTCAACTGATGTTTATTTTACCAATTACATAGTTATTATTCCCTGGGCATATATATATATATATATATATATATAGGGTGTAGTGGTGTCACATATAGAAAAGTGAATAACCATGTCCTAGTAGCGGATTGGTGACAATTAAACATGGTAGAGTATGCATTTGCCTGGCACCCCAGATAGACAACTGTTACAGGAGACTGGATTGATTTTTACATGGCATACTGAGATGGCTGCCAAATAGACCTTTAAAGTAGATGGGAATTTCTGTAAATATTGCAGTATAACTGCCACGGGGTATGTCATTGGTTCAAACCCATGAGCCAAGCACCACACCTGAAACACACACCACTTGTACCCATATTGGGAATGGGTAGAGGCTGCCCTGGCATTTTACAGGGTGTCAATCACCCTGTTCAATAACCCCAGATGGCTCAAATGCAGCCATTCGGGGACCAGACCCAGACTGTAGGCTTGATGGGTTGGGGTGCCACAAAGTGCCCTGCGCCTGACTGGCAGCGCGACCTGGCAGCGCGTCAGCTGTTCCCATGGTTGGTCGCGCCGGAGCTGCATCAGAGAGGAGAACCAAACTGTCCTGGGCATGTATGAGGCTATTAAGGTAACGAACTCTGTGTGTTCGTGTACCTGTGTTGGAGACTGCACAAATGAGCTGCTCATCCTGGAAGTTGAGTACCCTGATGCCTCTGAGTCTCAACAGGGCCAGTATAGCCTCCAGGCTCTTTGCAAGTACGAGTGGAGCTACAGAGAGGCCGAATGGCAGAACACAGAACTGTTATATAGTTTTTTGAAAAGTTACCCTCAGGTATTTCCTGTATACTGATTATGGGGATGTGAAAATAGCCGTCCCTTGGGTCCACCATGGTGAACCAGACATCTGGCCCACTGCACTGCAACAGCCATTGCAAAGTCAGCATCTTGCACTGTCTCAGATACAGGTTTACCTGTGTGAGACTGAGGTTTGGTCTGCCATCCCTAGTTGGCACCAGAACCTGCCTGGAATTGGACCCCCCATTCTTGTTGGTTGGGGTTATTATATAAATGGCCCTCTTTTGCAGCACCTGGGTGGAGGCTTCTGGGTTACCGTCACGCCCCGGAAGAGAGGAGGGCTGTGCTGGAAATGGAGTGAGTGATCAGTTTGAACTGTAGTGAGCACCCAGCCTGCGCCTGTTGCCTGGGCACAGGGTGATAGAAAGTACACATGCAAAAAGCGGATGCAGGGTGCCACTGTGCTGGCGGCTGCAAAACTGCAGTAGCCCGCTATATTAGGGGCATAAGCTCTTCCGATAAAGAAGGCTGGGTCACTGGGGTGCTGTTAAGAGTCATCAGATGGGAATGCTATATCCTGTTCATGGATAGTGCATCACCCCTCAGATCACACGCCCTTGCCTGCACAGGGGCGGGTGGGGCTTGTGAGGAAGACACCGGTGGTGCCGGTGCTGCTGAGCGTTCTTGCAGCAGTTCAGTACGAAGAACCCGCTGGTGTGACAGGACCTCCCAGATCTTATCTCTCTGCTCCCTACCTGTCGAACGTGAATGGTGGGCTTTCTTCTTCCTCCGTTTTGGAGGGGGAGAAGATGAGGAGGAAGACGAGAAGCATGGCTGAAACAGACTCTGTACTGTGTAGTAGTGCACACAGTAGTAACAGTAAGCAGTGTCAGTACAACAGTAGCGCACACAGTAGACAATGCCAGTAAACACAGTATCAGTGCACACGACAGACAGTGTCAGTGCATACAGTATACAGTGGCAGTAGACACAGTATACAGTGTCAGTGCATACAGTATACAGTGTTATTATACACAATAGACAGTGTCAGTGCGCAACAGGCAGCAGCGTACAATATAGACAGTGTCAGTGCATACAGCTGTGTCAGAGCACATAAGAGACAGTGTATTCATGGTATACAGTGTCAGAGCACACAGTACACAGACAGTGTACACAGTCGTCACTCGGTAGCGGTACTCTGGGTACTCGGTATTGGACTCGCAGGTCGCAGTTACTGTTAGTGGTACGTTAGCAGGGATGCCCACCTGCTAACAGCCACTGGTTAAATTTCTAGTCAATACAGACATGAGACTAGATGCAACCTGCACTGAAGCAGTAATTATTGCTAGTGGGTTAACAGGGATTCCCATGTGTAAAAACAGCCACTGGCTAACCTTCCAGTCAGTACAGACATGAGACTGGAAGCAGCCTGCTTGAAAAACAAGCCCTTGTAAAAGTGTGCTGATAGCTACACTAACACAGCAACAAGCTGCTAATGTAGGCACACCCACAGAAGCTGCTCGGTTTCGTTTCAATACTTACCTGTGTAAGAAAATGAAGCACAAGGCCGCTGTGGGACTTAATCAGCATTAGGCTGTAGTACAAGAAAAGCTTGACATAAACAATATTACTTCAGCGATTCAGTAATTAAAATTCAGCACTTTAAGCAAAGGCTAAGAAAGTGTTAAAAAGGTATATTGAGGAAGAAAGATAATACTTAGATAAGGGAAACGGCGATGTTACCCGGGCACGGATCTGTCTTATGCAGCGAAGGTGGAGCAGCAGCTACATCAAGCTGCTCTGACGAGAGTCTTCAGTATAAAGTTTTCAGGGTTCGGGTGTCTTCAAGGGAAACACCCATTTGTAATGGCTAATATTCCCTACTTGAAAGGGAGCTTTTACGTTTAGCTTGGTTTTCTTTTCTTTTCTGTATTAAATGTCACACTTGGGCTTACCATTGCTGTTGTAATAAAATCTGTGCGTGTGGGCGGCGTGTCAACACCCAGTGCTCTGTGTCTCACTCAGTATTGCTCAGTGACGAGCCACACACACGTATAACAACCCCCCCCCATTACAAGGACCTTGAGTGTTTTCTTTCAAACTATGTTTCTCTTCCAAATCAGACTGCTGAAAAATACAAAAATACAGTATTCATGTATTTTACCTTTTTTCTGCTTGATACAAGAAAATCTCCCCTGAATGTTGTCTGTCAGTGTAGATCAAGTCTGCTTCCTCGCTGTCCTACACGTTCAATCTATCTATTTCAATTTAGTATAGCAAATAAAGTTTAGTGTTTGTTGTCAGTGCCAATACTAGAGTAAGCACAACAGCAACTAGTCTCCTGTTTGAATGAGTTGACAAAATCAAAACAACTGGATGCTCGATCAATTTTTCCAGGGCAAACATTTTTAGGATGTGCACAATTACCTGAGAATGTGCAAACCAAGATATGACAATATGGAGATATGCTTCTCTAGGGTTGGACAAAATGAAACTTTCAATTATCGTACACCGCTGTTTGTTTTAACTCCCTTTAATTTGGACTTTCTCCATCTTTTCTTTTTTTAACTGTTTTGTTGTTGATGTGGTTCTCTCTAACAATAGAGAGGGGGACTGAATTAAAGTAAGTAAAGTCCACTTTAATTATGTGGTTCTTAACCAACCCCAGAATTAAAAACCAGTTGTGCACATGAAGAGAGAGGACCATCCACAATTATTAAAGCACCATTAGTAGTAATTTTAGAAATACTAAAAGAAACACAATACATTCAATGAGAAATTTTTTCATGAGAAGCCTTGAAGACATTGAAAAGACTTCTGGTCTAAACATTTGCCCTGAAATGTATTACATTTGTTAGAGTTTTTCCAAAAAGCCACAGTGATGAACAAAACATCCTGGTGTGTTAAACAGGTAGTCTCTTTGGGTACCGTACCTGTCTATGAGTTGGTCCGTGGCGTACCTGCGTCCCAGTATAGTAGCGATTGTTGGTCCTCATTGCGGAAGTCTTGAGAGAGCCGTGAGAATTAGCGGTGGATGTTCGGCTACAGCAGTAGGAGTGCCGCAGGCACTTACTGTACTCCTTGTGCACCTGTCCAATCAATCACAGACCACAAGTTAGTACAGCATAGCACTGTATTCAGGAGCTATATCTTTAGAAATGCCTGCAATATGTTGTACATTTACATTTATAAAGGGTTTCAGGGGCCAGTGCGTAGGCAAACTCACTGCACTCCCTACTTGAAAAGGTGCAGTCTTATCTAAACGTGTTAGTATACTCTGGCTTTCTCAGCTGCTGTCTAACTTGGTTCAATTTACTCTATACTACCTTCTCCCCCATAGGGGACAGTGTTAAGGAGTTTAAACTCCACCCTGGTTCTTTCAGCTAGGGACGGGTTGGTATACCGGTTTTTCAGTTAACTGCGGTTTAGGTACCTTACAGTATTAATACCGTTGCTTTTATTCTACACCGCATTTATCGTAATTCCTTTATACAACGGTTAACGCATTATTCAACTGCAATCACGCTTCCTCTAAATCAAGCGATGGTACTTGCAGCCTTAGCAAAGTCTCTGAGGAAGATCTTTTTGCGAACTGACACTATTTTCATAATGGTTTTGAAGGAAACGGTCAACGACGCAGAATACACGTTTCAATTGCTGCGTTCTGTTACCCAGAGCTTGCTGCGCCGGCTGCTCTTGGCTGCTGTCCTTCTGACGTCACACGCAGCTTTTAGAGAAACACCTTCAAACCGTCAGCGTAGCACACGTTTTCAATGGGCTACATTTACATTTGTCTGGATTATCAACAGTCAGTTTAATGTAATAGATAAACATTAAATTTATTGTAAAATTATACTTCACTTATCACTGATTTAGTACATTACGTTTTTTGTTTTTTTAATAATTGATTTATTTATTTAATATAGTGTTGACAAGGCTGTTCATGGCTTCATTGTATAATGATAAAATGTCATTCGCCTCCGCTAACAAGGTGGCAGTAGTTTTAGTGGTTATTTGCATTATGATGAGCAGGTCACTCGTGATCTTTGCATCGTCCCCTTGGTTCACAGCCGCAGCCAGCCTCCCGCATTAACATTTCAAAGCTGTGCTGGGCTCTGCCGAATCTGCACAGATTTCTGTGGGTGTTGAGTGACGTCTAAAGTGCATCTTCACAATTCTGTGCAGCTCTGTGCAGAACTGTGGAAATCTGTGCTATAAGAACACAACCAATGTCTCAATTAAAATCAGCAGAGACCCGTGACTGCAGCAGGATAGCTTACTTATTATCAAAGTAGTTTTGTTGAGGAGCAGTATAGACCCCTGCCCTGACTCTCATAGCTCCTGGATCTGTGCTCTAGTATAGCCCATTCTTTCTGGAGGAAGCCAGTGACAGTACTTCCTCACTGCAGCGTGAAATTGGCTGTAATGCTGTGAAAGAGCCCAGGAGAGAGGCAGGCAAGCGCCAGAGAGAGAGAGAGAGCTGGAGTGCAGAGCCCTTTTCATGGGGTTTCTAAATATAGAGAATGGCACACTGCAGCTGCCTCAACTACAGCTATTCTAAGACAGAACCGGGACTGGAATTGCATTTCACAGGTGGTGTACTGAACCTTCCATGCAAACAAGCAGACCAACAGACAGACGTTTGTCACTCAGCTTTCTAAGGCACTGAATTTGCTAGAGACAGAAAGAAATATATACATAGGCCTCAGACAGACAGACAGCTAGAGGGCTTCAGACTTTATAGCTGTCAGATAATGAATCCATTACAGACTGACAAACAACATTGGCTCATACAGACAGAAAGACATTGAGATACCTCAAACAGACAGACAGCCGCACGGTTTAAAAAAGAGGCTCACAGCCAGACAGAGGTCTCCAGCTTTGTGTGTCCTTCACCTTTTACAGACACTGGATTTATAATGGCCAGGCAGACTGACAGAGAGAAAAACATCTCAAACAGACAGACTGATAAACAGACAGACAACAGGTGAAGGGCTCTGATTGCCAGATGATGAGATCACACACACACACACACACACACACACACACACATTCACACACACACAGATACATACACAGACACACCTTCTTCTGCAGGGCGCAGTGGAAGATGAAGATGAACATGCCCTGGAAGGCGTTGAAGGTGGTGAAGAGGTAGGCCATGATGACCGTGTTCTCATTGATGAACAGCAGACCGAACGCCCAGGTCAGCCCCAGGAGAAAGAGCAGGGCGATGGCACCAAGAGCCCAGGACCTACAAAGAGAGCAGAAGAACAGAAAATAATTTACTAACAAGAATTCTGTTAAGTTGGGTCTTAAAGGATCCGAGTTAGGTAGCCCATTCCATACCGTCACCACTCTGTGTTAAGAAGTGTCTCCTTCCCTCTGTCTGAAGTCTACATCACACTGTGCTCTGGTCCTGGTTTCTGTGCTATAGTATTGGTTTGGGTTAACTATGTCAATTCCTTTTAAGATTTTAAAGACTTCAGTCATGTCCCTCTAATTCTTGTTTGTTCTAGGATTAATACATTCCGTTCTTTCAGCCCATTTTTGCAGCTCAGTCCCTTAAGCCTGGAATTAGTCTGATTGTTCTTCTTTAGACTCTCTCCAGGGCCACAATGTCCCTTTGGTGTTGTGGTGACCAGAACTGGACACAGTTACTCTAAGTGTGGTCTCACCGGTGCAATACACAACAGAGAACAGGTTTGCAAAGTTCCTACTGTTCCATAACTTCGCTCAGTCAGAATTCTAAGGTAAAACAAAGAGAAACTGAGCCAAGGAGACAAATGTTTGAGCTTGTGCCATGCCTTCTTCAGTGTAGTAGTACTGAAGAAGGCTTAGGGGTGCTGCGATATGACGATAAAAAGATAATCGCGATATAAATTCTAACGATTATTCTATCGTTAATAGTTTAATTATTGTGGTAACTTATTTATATTTATGATTTAGAAAAAAAAACTGTAATAGGTACATCCAGTAGGTGGTGATAATTAACCTTTCACTGGGTTTCATATAGCCACAAAAATCAACATAGCAGCGCACAACAAATATGGAGGATAGCGAGAGCAACAAAAACAAACTCTTTCCTCCTAAAAAAAGGATAAAAGGAACTGGGATCATTTTGGTTTAAGCCCTTTGGGATGTCTTGGCATGAAAATAAATTTGATTGATTTATTGATTGATTGATTGGTTTTAAAAAAAAAAACGACGACGGCCAGGTTATTGAAGAGGGAGTGCCAATTTGTAAATGATGTCGAGCTGTTGGTTTTTCAAAGAGCATCAACACGATGAATATGTTGACGCGTTTAAGAGATCACCACCAACCGCTTTACACAGAAGCAACATCGTTCAGGAACAAAGTGTTTATTAAGAACAATGTTAGTAAAATGAATGAAGTGTATAACAATAACCCTAATCTGTTAAGTATTCCTGTTTTATGATTAAATACAAAAAATGATGTTCTTTTGAGCTACATAGCTTAAGGAGGACAAACATGTTAACACTATTTAAAACACACAAGGTGTGTACCCCAACAAGAGCGTCAATATATTTAAAAGCTACTCCCTAAACTCTCAGCGCACACCAAACTCACTATATCACATTTATTCTAGTTATTCATTTTCATATGCTTGATTACTGTTACTGGAGTAAAGCTTAGGGCAGGCTGATGTGACCTGCTCCATTTAGAAATGCATTTAACCCAATAACAGTGTAGCTATTGGATTTGGGAATAAGACATTTTTAGCATCCTTAAATCAGACTAACACTCAAACTAAACAAAAAAAAAGGACTAATCTTGATTAAAATGGCACTTTAGTTTATCTACAGCAACTGATACCTTTGCTTCATAAATGTTTAGAAACTATTCTGAGAGTTTTAGATTTAAAATATTGAGTGTTTTGTAAATATCTGTTGTATTATAATGAAGAAGCATGTTTTTGTATAATGTTTATAATGTTATAAAACACATTTTTGCTTAATAAATAGAGATAAAATCTGTAAGAAACATTTATTTTTTATTTTTGGTGGTTCTTTGTAAAAGATTGTGCTGTATCGCAATTATCATGATAATACCCCACAGAATAATTGTGTGAGAAAATGTTCACGTCGTGACATCCCTAAGAAGGACTGGCCAATATGTCCACTTGAGTTAGTTTCTTACAGTTTTATCTTCTCACTTTCCTTTGGATCTATATTACTACACGAAATGCAATGTGTTAATTAAACTGACCCTGAACACGCTGCTGATGTGAAATGACCCAGGAAGTACAAGTGTAACAGATATCAAGACATCATGTTTAAAAAGTGTCATTCAAAACTGCATATTACAATACAGCTAACGGAAGTGCAGAACAGGTTTGGAATTACGTTGTTAGCTTGAGGTAGTGTGTCCCGCCCATGTGTGTGTTATGTATTGGGTTGCATGTGGTGTGTTAATGTTGGTGTATAGCTATTGTTGCATGGGATATCCATGGGTCTGTGTAGCATGAGTGATTTAAAATATATAGTTGTATTTAGGCAAGGGGATTGCATAATCACTTCAAGTGCAGACAATTGAATCCCGGCACAACAGTGTACATATATATATAGATGCATGTTTTACTCACTCGGGGCAGTGTGTTTGGTGAGTGGAGAACGGGTGTGGAGAGGAGAATTCATTAAAAGGATAAACAATACAATATTGCTATTTTGTGCTGGAAGGACCAGCACGATAATTTTTTGTTCTGACTCGCCGTGTTTGTTTGTCTGTTAGTCCACTGTTTTAGTGTTAGTCTGTTTTGTTTGTCTATTTATTTTGGCCTCAAGTGCCGTGTGCTGTTTTGCTAAAACCTGTTATTTTCGGTGTGTTAATAAAACACTGAGCTCCGCAGAGTCTGAGTATCGCTTCAGCTGCTGTGTGTTTTGGTTTCATTTCCTGGCCTGGCGTCACCCCTCAGCTACAATCACTTTAATGTTTACAAAGTAACTGCAATGGTCATAGCCCCCCTCATTGTCATGTAGCAGGCTACAGCAGTTCAATTAGCTCTTCCCTGAGGGAGGATAATCCATTCCCTATAAGAAAGGAATAAATCTCTCAGCAAAACGAGATCTGTTTTTTACAACCCTCTATAAATCTGCTCCACTGCTGTGAAGAGGCCCTGGACATGCTTTGACTCTGTTTACGACTCAAGGCACGGAGTCAAATCAAATATCGATTTCCCATTACAAGGACGACCGTGCTGCCACTGTACAAAAAATAAATAAAACTGGAGGATCTTTATATTTCACTGTTAAAATAATTGACTAACTGGAGCCTCCTGCCTGTCATCAATTCAGTGCCTGTGAAAGGTGTCTGACTGTCCAGCTGTGTGTCCGACTGTCTGCCTGCAAAGGCAAGATGAAGTGTCTGACTGTCCAGCTGTCTGTCCGACTGTCTGCCTGCATGCCCAAACAAGATGAAGTGTCTGTCTGTCCGACTGTCTGCCTGCCCAAGCAAGATGAAGTGTCTGACTGTCCAGCTGTCTGTCTGCCTGTCCAAGCAAGATGTCACATCTCAACTGCCTATGTTAGATTGAAAACACATCTAGTTATAATATAAGTGGTAATGTACGCCCAGCTATTTTCTGGTGACATATAAATCACAAGAGAGGTAGCTTGAGTGATTTATCAGTGTAAAGTAGGGTGCACTTAAAAACAGTTCTCTAGTTTCTTGGGTTTCTCACATCCATTCTACATATATAGAACACATTTATTATTCCTCATAAATGAAAAAAAAGTTTTAAATGTGGAAGTCATTTTGATTGGATGATTTTGCTGGTTGGTTTGCGCATGTGAGCATGGCAAAGCGGTTTGTGTTTCTAACTACAGGTGGTACAATCTTATTATTTTACATGTGCCACAACGGTAAATAATAAGGCAGTAAACGTCTGTAGTTTATACAGATGTGAAATTGTACTACTAAATAATAATAATAATAATAATATGTGCCTGATGCAGCTGTAGAGATAAACAAAGAACAGGCTTTAGCACTCTGAAATTGAAATAAAACCAGTGTGTCTCAGTAATTTTCTGAATAGTGTTTTCTTTTCCTGTCTGGAGACTGCCTTTTTGCTTGTGCCTAATCAGAGGTGATGCATGTCTTACAGTTAACCAACCTCCTGCTGTCAGAGTCGGCTGATCACTCCTCAGATCTCCGTCTATCTTTTCATTTTTTAATTACATGGTATATACCCAGCTACACTGAGCTGCTGGGGTAGAAAAGCAACCCGAGAACAGAAGCCTGGGAGACCAAAGTGTTTAAGCCGTGGAATAACTCAATCATTACAATGTGAAGAAGAGGTAGCTTTTTCTGTTTTACAGTGGGATTACATTCTAAGTGGTTGCTCCCCTATTGAGTGGGTATCATGTTTCTCTACATACTCTGTCTTTACCTGGCTTTACGCATGTCTAGAGAATCCCACGGACCGGGAATGAACAGCTTTTCTCAATCCATCCATTCAAATCATGTGCCAGTGCACTATATATATATATATATATATATATATATATATATATATATATATATATATATATATATATATATATATACACACACACATCAGGGCCGCAGCCAGCCATGAAAAATCACAGAGGCACTTATTATAAAGCTAAATCTCTTACTTTAATTTCTATCTT
Source organism: Polyodon spathula (assembly GCF_017654505.1). Classification (NCBI taxonomy): domain Eukaryota; kingdom Metazoa; phylum Chordata; class Actinopteri; order Acipenseriformes; family Polyodontidae; genus Polyodon; species Polyodon spathula. The sequence continues at coordinate 4,709,563 of NC_054571.1, read as the reverse complement.
TCAATAGAACAATTACAAATTATAGAAATAACTTTGTTTGTGGTTTGTCTCATTTTTTTTGAACTGGATATAGTTCCCGGCCCATTCTTCAACACATACATCTTTGAGTTATGCAGACGACTTTGGTTTCCTTTTTGCAGCAGCAGCCTTTAAGTCAATCCACAACATTTCGATGGGATTCAAGTGTGGGGACTGAGATGACCAATCCATAACTAATCTTTTTTTTCAGAAATTCCTTTGTAGACTTTGCAAAACGCTCAGGGTTATTATCCTGCTGGATTACAAACTTCCTCCAATAAACCTAGCACTGGGTAACAAATGAGAGTGCAAAATGTCTTGATATTTTGCAGCATTTATTGATTCTTCTACAATACAAAGATCGCCAGTGCCTCAGGGAGAAAAACAAGCCCATCCCATCACACAGCCTCCACCATGCTTAACACTGGGCATGAACTTTTCTTTAAATTCTTCTCTTCCTCCAAACATAAGGTTGCTTTCCTGGTGAAAAAAAGTTATATTTTGGATTTGTCTGACCATAAAACTTGGTTGAAGAAATCATCAGGCTTCTTTAAGTATTCAATGGAAAACTCCAATTGTCTTTTGAGTACTGTTTTCAACAAAGGTTTGCCTCCTGGTTTTCACCCATGGACATTCATCTTGTTAAGGTATTGTTGAAATGTTGGTTCATGAATTTCTTGACCATCTTCTCTCAATTCTTGTGTCAAATTTTTTGTACTAATCCAAGGATTTTGTCAGGCTGCTCGAACAAATCTTTCAGATTTTGCAGAAATCTTTCTTGGTCTTCCATACCTGGAGCTAGTTGCAGTAGTGCCTGTTCTCCTGTGTTTGTCAATAATAGCCCACACAGCGATTCCATTCTGAGATCGTTGCTGTACTCTTTAGTTTTAAGCATTTTTGTTGCTTTTTTGAATCACACATTTCTAGTTCATTTTCCAGCACTTGATGATTATGTATTTATTTACTCTATAATTATAATTATCATCAGGTATTGGTTTTCAGTCATGACAATTGTCAATAATTAGCAACAGATGGGTTTCATATGAAATATATTGGTTATCCAAATACTTTTATCAAAGTATGAAATTAGTTTTTGCATGTAATGTTTCATTTTATGCATATTATGTAATACCTTGTTGCCTTATTATAAAGCTAAATCTCTTACTTCAATAGAACAATTACAAATTATAAAAATAACTTTGTTTGTGGTTTGTCTCATTGTTTTGAACTGGATATATATATATCCAATGGCAAAAACATTTAAAGTAACGATAAAGTTTTGTTGTAAAAGTTAAGAAACTTTAAGTTAAGGAGCCATGCAACCTTAACTCTGCACCCCTATGTGTATGTTTTTCCTGTCACACTTGACATTGGCAATGACATCACTAAGCACATGACAAATCCTCCCCAAAGACACTGGGAAATCATAGTCCTTCTGATTGGCAATGACATCACTAAGCACATGACAAATCCTCCCCAAAGACACTGGGAAATCATAGTCCTTCTGATTGGTACATGTTCAATAAATGCATTAGCATTCCTACAATGTGTGTGTCATTAGTTACTTGCCTTACAGGCATCAAGCATTGGAATTTTCTAATGTTGAATTCAGATTAAACAGATGCTATGCTAGTGAGATCACACAACCAACTAAAAGGAAATGTGGGACTACATGAGCTTGACCCTTGCAGTCTCTCATCAAAACTTAAACAAGAAATTAAGAGTTTGGGGGTCATCTTTGATCCTGATCTATCATTTGAGACTCATACTGGGGAAGTTTCTAAAGTGTCGTGTTACCATTCGAGAAATATAGCCAAACGTAGACCGGTTGTTTCCATATCTGATGCTGAGAGACTAATGCATGCCTTTGTTTCATCTAGAATTGATTATTGTATTGCACTTTTTTCTGGTGTCCCAAAACGTGTGATATCCTGCTTGCAGCTTGTTCAGAATACCGCCACTACAATTCTGACTAAAACCAGGAAAAGTGAACATATTACCCCTGTTTTGGTCTCTTTACACTGGCTTCCTGTGCAGTACAGAATAGATTTTAAGATTTTGGTGTGAACTTACAAGGCCCTGAATGGATTAGCTTCTATCAACAAAAAGCTTTTTCTTGTAGAGCTCCGAAATTATGGAATGCTCTGCCTTCGTGTGGCAGAGCAAGAGCGCTGCCTGTAAATACTATGGAAATATGACTAAAACTAGGAGAAGTGAACACATTACCCATCTTTACACTGGCTCGCTGTGCAGTACTGAACTGATTTTAAGATTCTGCTGTTAACTTACAAGGCAGTGAATGGATGAGCACCTAGTTATTTGCATATATCTTCCAAACCACACTTTGACATCACAGGGTGCGGGGCTGCTGGTTATTCCGAGGGTCAACAAAAGCAACACAGGAGGAGGAAGGGCTTTTTCTTGCCAAGCTCCTAAATTATGGGATGCTCTGCCTTCATTTGTCAGGGAAACTTTGACCATTACAGTTTTCAAGTCCAGACTAAAAACGCACTTTTATAAAATGGCTTTTTTTTAATTAAATCTTAGTGGGTTTTAATGTAAGTTTAAAATTGCTGTTTCTGCATTATGTGTATACTGCTATTTAAACATGTTATTTAAGTGGTCTGATTGTGGCAGTTGTATGCATGTATGCTGTGGTACATGAAGCAGTGTTTTTTGTCTCTTGTATTATAGCATCCTGTGACAGGACTGGAAGGAGTCCCTGTCGTAATTTGCCCTCCCGACCACCGGCAGCGCTGTGTAGGGTTGACCGTGATTGGATCAGGAGGCTGAACTCTGACCATGCAGGAAGTTCCGGGTCAGGCAGCCATCTTGGCCCAAGGTAGAACCATGCGGCCGTCGGGTCCCATCATTGCAATCAGCTGTGCTGTTCTCGTTGATTGGCTGACGTGGGGCAGCGTGCTGATTGCAGGGGTGGGACTTGGCAGTATTTAAGCAGTATGGTTTTGCCATTCGCGCTGTCTGGGCTGAACTGAAAACACATGCTGTGCTTGCTTTGTTGCTTTCATTCACTGCTGTTATTCACAGAAGCTTGAAAATCTTGGACACTGTTGGATTACTGGAGTGAGGAACCGAGGACTGGCCATTAATCTGTGAAAGGGAGCTAAGAAGCGGTGAGAGGAAACCCACCGCAGTACCACAACGAAACCCAGTGCTTCCTTTGTTGTTATTTTGTAACCGTGACATTTTTGTTTACTCTTTTTATTTCAAACCTGAGTTTACCATTGCTGGTATTCCAGGTGGTTTTCTTGTTTATTTTTTGCAATACTGGACTGTTCTATTTTTATTGTTTTTGTAAAATAAAACCCTGCCCTGATACCATTGATGATACAGGGCTCTAAGGACTAATCTCCATTTCCGGCTCCTGTGTGCTGTCATTTCTGGTCCTTCCCAAAAGCTCCACCCACTACCCTCCCACACATCCACACATTACAATCCACCTCTTGTTTATGTACTTCATTGAGTACCGTTACATTTTCACAATCTGCACTTGTACCTAAACATTTTAATGTCATAATTGGCTTCCAGCATAACATTATGTTAGCAAGCATTCATAGTAAACTATAAAGTTTGAAAGAACAGTTAATCACATTGCAAACACACACATACTGCAGAAAATGCAGTAACTCTTTTTGCCATGTGAAACAGTACAGTTAATACAAGAAAGCTGATGTTGCAGATTCCAGATACAGACTATATTGTTTGTATGAATATTGCTGAAATAGTGCTTGTTTAACGTTAGTTCCAGTAACACATGGAAGGTCCCTAATTAATTCTACAGCGCTACTGTACTGTGAGTTTATTGGTTTTACTTAGAACAGGTTAAACTAGAGTTGCTAGCAACTATAAAGACTTCCAAAGAAAACATGGTTCAATCATCACAAATAATCGCCGATACAGCTAGCTACGTTTCCTATAATTAGTTAATGGGCTACTTAAGTTATATTGTGTACAGAGCATAATCTTAGGCTGAAGTTTAAGTGCACTTGTCTTAGATACAGTTTAGGAGCTATAGGCTAATTTGTGGGTTTGGACCCTTAGCAGAGGACAAAGGTAATAAGTGATGGCATTTCTTTATAGAGCACGTATGACTGCGCGTTCAATATAAATGATTGAAGTATTTGCGCTCCTTAAGGTCTTTTTTTTACCAGAGATATTCATTTTTTTTTATAGAGCAGATATGACTTCCTGTTTGTATTCCGCATGAACCATGACTCTATCTGTAACCCCTGAGAAGCAAGGAGCCAGTTTTTAGTTTGACCTTTTGGAGAGGTCAAAGGTCGCGGGTGATGACATTTTTTCATAGAGCACATATGACTTCCTATACGTGTTCCATTATAACTATGACCCTATCGGCACGCCCTAGGAGATAAAATTTAAGCGTAAATTCCAATATGGAAAACCATGTGACCAATCTGCTTTCGATTTTTGTGGTTATTACTTTATTATGGACCGCACGACTGCACCAACATTGAAGAGCAGATGTGCAACACTGTTCTTGTTAAGTTGTTTTTCAATTATCAATATGGCTGCCAAACCATGTGACCAAAACACGCCATTTTGAAATCGACAGTTCTTCACATTACCCTCTGCTATCATACTCAGTTTCATGTCTCTAGTATATTGCAGTATGGATTTATACTTTAATCCATGTTGTGAAAGGGTGCCTTGCAGTGGTGACATCAGACCAGAAACACAGACTTCAGACAGTGAGGAATGACGGGGCAAACTGAGGCGCTAAGGCGTCCAACGTTTTATACTCAAAAGATTTAAACAAACACAAAACAAAAGGGCACAAGGGCCAAACAAACAAATAGTAAACAAATAGTATGCTGGTTGCGAAACCAGCATACATAGCAATTGTTTCTTTCCTTTTATATATATATATACAGCTCTGGAAAAAATTAAGAGACCACTGAAAATGTTTCTTAAATTAGCATCTCTACATGTATGGCAGCCATTCCATTCCAGTGTCTGTTGAATTCCAACACAGGCACACCTCATTCTACTGAATGAGGTACTGATTAGGGGTTCACCTGAACCAAATCTTATTTAACAAGGAAAAGTATAAAAACCACTCCTGTGGTCATTACTATTCTCTTGCAATAGGACCAGCTGGATGGCAAAACAGTGCTAGTAGCACCTCAGAAGTAATTGGAATAAAAAAATAACTATTGACCATGCCCAAAGAGTTGAAAAGGAAAGTTTTGAGTGAGGAAAAGAAGGGTTCAATTCTGGCTTTACTGGCAGAGAGATACAGTGAGCGTTGGGTTGCTTCCATCCTTAAAATTTCAAAGACGGCGGTTCATAAGAACAAGATCAAGCAGCACATGTTGGGGACAACAAAGCTACAGACCGGCAGAGGGCGAAAACGACTCTCCACTGTCCGGGATGTCCGCCAACTCATTCGAATGTCACTCAGCAACAATAGGATGACATCAAGTGACCTACAAAAAGAATGGCAAACGGCAGCTGGGGTGAAGTGCACGGCGAGGACGGTTCGAAACAGGCTCCTAGGGGCAGGGCTGAAGTCGTGCAAAGCTAGAAAAAAGCCCTTCATCAATGAGAAGCAAAGAAGAAGATTGGACCGTAGAGGACTGGAGTAAGGTCATCTTCTCTGATGAGTCCAATTTTCAGCTTTGCCCAACACCTGGTTGTCTAATGGTTGGAGACACATTGATTATACAAAATAAAATGCATTGGAAAGCTCAGTTCTCTCACTTCCTGCAGGAGTCCAAGTGGCCTCGTGGATAAGTAACCTGTTTTGATATATGTAGAGTGGACAATGTTGGTGCAGGATGAATAAGGTGGCTGGAGACTTTATTGAAGTTCAGAACTCCTCAGAGTGATTTTTCTTAGTTGACATTGTGGTCATGCACACACAAAAAAATAAACAAAAGAAAACCGAACTCCACTTGGAGTACTATCTAAACAGAACAATGCCCTATCTAACGGGTTGAACAGCCAAGCTGTTTGTCCAACAACAAAACAAACCACAAGGTAAATATCACAGAGTTACACACAGTAACTATGAGCCGTGGTTTCTCTCCCTTTCCTTCTTTCTCGCTCCTTCGCTCACTCTCACACAACTGGCTTCAGAGGTAAAGACATAGGTCTGCTTCCTGGACTCCTGTACCCCTTCCTCGAGGTGAACACACCACCTCTCTTTTATATTAGAGGGTATTTAATATAATCATAATAATAAACTATTTATATAGCGCTTTTCATGCTTAAAGCAGCTCAAAGCGCTTTACAAAGAAAATACATTTGAAATACAAAGAAAATAAACATGTATACTAAAGGAGAGAATTTAAAAAATAATTAAGAGTTAATACAAAAGTGATTAAAAAAAACCTATATAATACAAACTAAAAGAAAACCATTTGAGGCAACAGATACAAAACACATTCAAAATACATTCAATTTAAAATGGCTGTATTGTAAAAATATGTCTTAAGTCTCGTTTTAAAAATAGCCATTGAGGGTGCATCTCTGACAGAGGATGGCAGTGAGTTCCACAGTCTGGGAGCATTATAACAAAAAACAGCCTCTCCTTTCCTTTTGTGCTTTACCCTCGTAACAGAAAGCAAGTCGCTGTCAGCTGCCCTCAGCGACACACAGGCTGACATGGAGTTAACATGCCAGTGCAGTGATGCCAACACAGGAGTAATATGTGTCCTTTATTTTGTTTTACACAGAATCCTCGCAGCTGCATTCTGCACAAGCTGTAGACGTGACAGAGCATGACTGTTAAGGCCATAAGACCAGAACACAAAGCATTGCAGTAGTCCAATCTAGATGAGATAAAGGTATGAACTACTTTCTCAGCATCAGACAAGAAATTAAATGATCTAATTTTAGCAATTTATCTCAGATGATAAAAAGACACTTCAGTAATTGATTAAATATGGGATTTAAAGCTTGAAGTGAAATTTGAAGTCAGGTTACCCAAATCTATTTTTTTTTTCAACTCCATCTGTTTCTGAGAACCTATTAAGAAGACTTCTGTCTTATCTTGGTTTAGTTGCAGAAGGTTTTGAGACGTCCAGCTTTTACTACCAGCAAGACACTCAGATAAAACTGTAGTAGCATTGATAATCACCTGTTTTAACAGAGATACAGAGCTGTGTGTCATCAGCATAACAGTGAAAGTTCACCCATGTTTACGAATAATCTCACCTAGTGGTAACATATAAGGAAAAGAACATAGGCCCGAGAATGAAGCCCTGAGGGACACCACATATAATATTAACCAGCCCTGATACAGACTCCCCCAAGGAAACAAAGTACCGTCTGTCAATCAGATATGATCTAAACCAGTTCAAACAGTTCCAGAGAGAGCCACCCATTCTTTAAGACGATTCATTGAAATTGCATGACCCACAGTATCGAATGCAGAATTCAGGTCTAAAAGGACTAAAACAGATATAGCATTTGAATCTGCACACATGTGCAGATCATTTGCAACCCTAACCAGAGCAGCTGTGACCTGAATGAAACCCTGACTGAGGTAGTATTACTATCGAGGAAACTATTAATTTGTTTAAATACTACCTTTTCAAGAACCTTAGCTAAAAAAGGAAGGTTTGAAATAGGTCTATAAGTACTCAGAATTGAACTCTCTAAATTGAATTTGTTAAGTAGAGGTTTCAACAGGTAGTTTTAAAAGCAGCTGGAAATATCCCTGTTGACAGAACTATTAATGGCTGGGTTTACATGCAAATGAAATCGACTCTACAGTCAAGACTATGTGACGTTGTCACGCGAATACATCGTACAACAACAAAAGGATGTCCTTCTGGCAGCACGACATTAAGGGCAGGGTCAATCGCTTTCTCATGATAAAAATAGCTGTAAAAACCCATGTAAACCGGAGCAGGAACCATGCTTGTGGCTCATGAGGTTTCAGCAGTGAAGATCCAGTTCTTTTAATATCACGTAATCGAAGGCGTTACAAAACACACACACAGACACACAAAATGTACATTTATGGACTATTTCAACACTAGAACCACCGCGGTTACTCATACCTATAGCCGCCGCAGGCAGGTTGAGCTGCTGCAGCCTGCAGCTTTGCAGTTTTCTGATTGAAATGTTTCTACTGAAGCACTGTGGCTAGCTTCAAGATGAAAGCTCTCCTACTGATATTTTCCCCTGGTGCATTTCTTGTACAAAACAAAGGAATTGATGGCTGCCAAGTCCAGTAGAGATAACAACAGGCTTGTATATAAAAAAAATAGAATATTGTAGGCTATATTCAAAATAAAAACATTGTATTCTAAAAGGCTATTCTAGTTTTAATGAAAGATGTTTTAGATGTTCCACAAACACACACACACACACACACACACACACACACACACACACACACACACACACACACACACAAATATAAATTATAAGTAATAAAACTTGTACTTAGTAGAAATTATATTTTATATAATTTTGTGTGTGTGTGTGTGTGTGTGTGTGTGTGTGTGTGTGTGTGTGTGTGTTGGAAAGGTAACCAAACAAACAAGTCACTAATGCGTGGCGTAATTCAGAATGTGCGCGACGTGAATTCCTTTCTCTTGTTAAATGTTTTTATCTTCATGGCAATGCATGAAGCTCTCATCACGATATTTAGAGTCGTTCTTTTCCTAATTACTAGGCAGACACAGTCATTGAAATATCCCCTCCCCTCAATGACTATGACTTGAGTAATCTGCATTGGTACAGACGATTTAATGTCGCCATTTATAGTTAGAACATAATTGCACAAGTCACTAAACACATCCTTCAGAAATCTAGCTGGTATTGGATCCAAACAGCAAGCAGCAGATTTAACCTGCATTTCTATATGATTGAGCTCTTGTACACTGATAAAAGAAAACCATCACTTATTCAATCAGTCTAACTTTCATGTTTGAATCAGTCATGCTGTGAAATGTGATTCCTAATATTCACACTTAGTAACTGAGGCCTCGATACTAATTACAAGGGAAGATGAGGGATTAACTAGCCTCTCAACTGTTGAGAAAAGAGCCTTAGAGTTAATTTTGTAGCTCTAAATTTATGTTCTGTCTTGCGGCAGTCTCTTTTCATTTGACAGATGGCATTGTTAATCCAAGGGGCAATATGCTTTGAAAAGCCATTGTAGTTCCAACTGGGGCCACAGTGTCAAGAGTAGTTGCTAAATGGCAGTTGTATCTATCAACTAACTCATCGATAGATGAAGAGTTATCAGAAATGAGTGGTGATAAACCTACTATTTCCAATAACTTGTGTTTCTTAACAGTACGTAACACACTCTTTCTCTGTAAGGAAAAATAGCCTTAAAAAAAAGCAAAAATTATCTGAAACAGTAAGACGACCAAATCTAAAGTAGGACCACAATTATGAGTAGGCCCTGTAACATGCTGATTAAAATCAAGGGAATGCAAACATCTTAACAACTCCATGGCTATTTCATCAGATTCATTATCAGTATGCAGACTGAAATCCCCAAGCAGTAAAATCCTGTTGGATTTATCACATAATATAGACAGGAGTTCTGCAAATTCATGCAGAAAGGATTGAATGGGTTTTGGAGAACGATAGAAAATTCAATAAGAACTGGAAGTTCACTATTAACTAATACAATTAAAGATTCAAATGAAGAGTACTCCTCTGCAATGTTTTATTTACAGTTATAATCTTTATGAAATATACTACCCCCCGCCCCATTGAGTGTGCTATCTGGAAAATAGTATAATTCAAGGGAGACGCCTCAATTAGGAAGATATTATCATCCATAATGTGCCATGTTTCAGTTAAGTATAAAAAAAACCAAATTATGCTCTACAATAAAATCATTGAATAATTACTATTTCCTATAATTACTATTATTAGGAACCCGTGGATTTAATTTCAATGTTGTGAGAATGGTATGAACAGGCCACTGACTGTTTCCCTGTACTTGGTGGGTTTGAAGATACTCAAGTCACACATTCCTATTTGAATTGTCAAGGGTTAAAACTGTAGCCACAGGTGCTTCTGTTTCAAATGAACTTGCTGAGGGTTCAGCTTAGCTGTCAACCCCTGTTGTGTATCTACGGGAACCTGTGCACTCGGACACAAAGCCAGGAAACCTGGGGCTCATGCTAATGCTGGAATTGATGTTTCTGTGTCAAAGGGTTACAGAACACCCTGCAGTGTTGACAACAAACGCATTACTTTACCTTTGCTGTATCCTACACTGTAAGGAGGGGGAGTAAAATACTTTAGCCATTGAAGAATGCATAATATTGTGGGATGTGATCTATACTTCTGTGGCTTGCAGGAAACTATTCAGCACTAATCAGGACCTGAACGGATCAAACCCACACATGTGAATGAATGGATCAAGCCCACACATGTGAATGACTGGATCAAGCCCACACATGTGAATGAATGGATCAAGCCCACACATGTGAATGAATGGATCAAGCCCACACATGTGAATGAATGGATCAAGCCCACACATGTGAATGAATGGATCGAGCCCACACATGTGAATGAACGGATCAAGCCCACACATGTGAATGAATGGATCGAGCCCACACATGTGAATGAATGGATCGAGCCCACACATGTGAATGAACGGATCGAGCCCACACATGTGAATGAACGGATCAAGCCCACACATGTGAATGAATGGAGCCCACACATGTGAATGAATGGATCAAGCCCACACATGTGAATGAATGGATCGAGCCCACACATGTGAATGAATGGATCAAGCCCACACATGTGAATGACTGGATCGAGCCCACACATGTGAATGAATGGATCAAGCCCACACATGTGAATGAATGGATCAAGCCCACACATGTGAATGAATGGATCGAGCCCACACATGTGAATGAATGGATCGAGCCCACACATGTGAATGAGGCTGCCACCGTTAAACATGTAAACACCTCTGTTTATTTTACAGGTAATACATGTTTAGAAAATCCATAAACTTATAAACTAATATCACAGGAGCCCAAAACATAACTGGCTGGACTCAACTTCCAAATGAATATTCAGAGGCTGGTGTGTGGAATATAAATGGCCTTGCTTGTTTATTTGGATGCAGTGCCAATATTTTCAAATCTCTATGAAGAAAAGGAAACGGTATAGGAAAAAAAAAAATTGTTGTTTGAAATGATGATAGAGAACTATGCTTTAAATCTACAGCAGTTTGAATGCCAAACTGATATCTGAGTTTATTTGTATTCTTCACTTGCTTGTGTGTTACCTGTAGATTTACAGGATGTTTTATAAAAGTAAAACTAACCACCAGCTGTTGTGTGCTTAAGATGCTGTTTTAATTAGCCGTGATGTTTTCTGACTGCTCTGTATGTCCCACAGAAGAACAAGGGTGCAAATAACCAGTAACAGTACCGGTTAGTATACTGCAGATAGTTTAGTTATCAAAAGAGATGTGATACAGTGCACAAGTCACAAAAACCTTCAGGAAGTGTATTTTTCAACATAATCTTGAAACCGATTTCTCAAATTATTCCTGTCAAGAGAAGCAGAAATTGATATGTATCCATTACACAAGTAAAATGTTTCATGAACCCCAGGTATGAGCTCTCCTCAATGGCTTCACAGTGCTCTGTGCTGGACTTTGAACTTTTATACAAAATAAACGTATGAGTTTGAAGCAGGACTCACTTGATGTTGTCAAGGCGACTGGAGTCGGGCTTCAGTGCCGAAGTGTTTCGGATCATCTTGTGCAGCGTGATCATTAGGAACACCAAGTTCAGCTGCAGGGCAAAGGACAAAGGTCAGTCACCTAAAACATTACATCCAGTAGACATTGGGGAGAAATCCTTTTAGTATAAAAAAGCAGGCTTAAAAGGTTGACAGAAAAAATCTGAAATGTAGAAGTACTCTTGCTGGATAGCTTATGTATCTGTTAGAACATCTTCACTGCAACGGTAATGGTTCCAAACTGTCTAAGGGGCAGGAAGAACATTGGTAGACTGGTACCACACTCAGTGGTAAAACATTTTACTTTCCTTTCTGTATATTACCCAATTATTTTACCCAATTTTCTCCCTAATTTAGAATGCTGAGTAGTCTGTCCCGCTCCCTAACCCACAGGAGTGCCAGATCCCTAGTGAAGACGGGCATACACTTGGAGCATGCACTCCCCTGACTGTATGACTCACCCTTCATTCCACATGGCCCTGTCTTCCAGGTGAGCCACTCAGGGACCCAAACGGACCCAAAAGGAATTCAAAAGGGTGTGACCACACAATACCCTCTAATGTTCATTGCAGTAACATGGCATTCAGTACAGACAGTGTAGGGACCACTGTGCAATATTTGTTTCAAATACGCTGCCATTTCAATTGGATCCCAATAGTAATTTTTCCTAAGCAGTTGCAGAGACCTAACTACTGTAAAACTTCAATTAAACACCTCTGGCATTTGTTTATAATATTTGCCAGCAGACCCTTATTTGAGGTTTGGCGGTATATAAATGCACCTTCAAGTGAGTTTTAAAGAATTCAACAGAGTCCGAGTCCCTAATACGTTTTGGAATACAATGGATTACCTGATATGGTAGAAGACAGTCTCTTTGGTTCTGATAAGGTACCATGTAGAAATGGACTGCCAGCAGTGTGTGGTTTGTTTCATCCCACTGGAATCCTACTGTATTACCCTGAAGATACCCTGGCAGAACTACCGGCAGAACACAACAGTACAAGCAACGGCAACACAATAGATTTGAACTTTTTAGTGTGGCTTATTTGCTTGTTTGACACTTGGGTTTTCATGGCATTTAGTGATCTTTTAAATCACTAACATTCATCCCACTCGGTTGTAATTGGTAAAGCTATTTAAACGTCAAATTCCTATAAAATTAGACTGAAATACATTTACATAGGATAAACGCTGGTAAAACCACTCTGATTTTCTTACCAAAAATAATCATTTAGAAATCATCTGTAGTTTATGTGGTTTTTATACTTGCTGTCTGTCCCGTCTCCGTTCCACTGTGAATGGCTAGGGGTCGCTGTCAGTCATCTCAGCGGCCCCTTAGTGCTTACTGTAGTTTCACTGTCAGTCATTTCATCCTGTTCTGACATGTTGACTGCAGCAGCGCTACAATACTCTCATTTAAGTGACTGTCAATCACCAAACCTGCACCGACTGTGCACTTTCATTTGCCAGCTACAGTGCCTGTCATTCAAAGAGCCTACTTTGAAATTAGCGGGTTAAGGTGTAGGTAAGCTTTTGCTATAGGCATACGATGACAGTTACTAATCTGAATTGAAAATGTGGTGCAAGAGGAAAACACTTAATGAGTATTGTGCATAATCCCCTGACAGACGGCTGAAATCTCTGTGGCAGGACGAAGCGGGCCCGTCTGCCTTACCTTCCAGTGACTCTGAGTCCAGCTGTGCTGAAGCAGGACAGGGGCGGAGCTCAAACTCCAAATAATAAGTGCAAGTTAGTTCTGTTCAACAGCATATTATTATTAGTCTGTGTAATACACTTTTATATGCTGTGGTTGCTGTGGTTTATTTGAGACATATAACTGTGCTGTGACCAAACGTTATTTCAAGAATGTTGGTAATAGGGTGATCAGATAGCAAGAGCGAAAAATCAAGACACTTTCAATTGGTGAGGGGAGGAAAGAAACCTCGTGAACTACTGCACAACGCAAGCGACGCGAACTACATATCTTTCTCTGTAGATAGAGAAATATTCCTTCGCCTTCCAGTGTGCATTACACTTAGGCAAAAACAAAAACTTAGAGAAATGCAATTTTTAATAAAAATACTCCAAAGCGGAGTTGTTCTTTCTTGTTTACTGTTCAGATTACAACGATATTTTAATCAGCCTATCAGTGCAATGCTGTTTGCGACTTTTTAGCTTAGATGATTATGTATTTATAGGCGTTCCTGCATGAATTCACAAAAAAAGGGGGCAGATACAAATATTGTAATGAGATGTACGAAAGCTGCCGGCAATTGCGACACTTACAATTGCACAAATTTTGCAATTGTTGCTGGCATTTCCCAGGCTGCCTTTTCTTGTGTGTTGCCAGTTGTGCTCAATGCATTTTTGAGGCAAACACCCAAGTACCTAATTTTCACGAAAGGCAAGGTGTGCTTACAGGCCACGAAAACTAATTTCTATGACACTTCTGGTTTATCCAGCGTGTTGACAGCAATAGACTGCACACATATGACATTAACTCCTCCAGCTTATTCTGAGCATCTGTATAGGACCATGATCTATTTTGTGTCAATTGTCCATGCTACTAATAGGCCAAAAAATGTACATTATAAATATCATATGGGAGATACCGAAATTGGAGAAGGAATCTATGAAAAAGACCTAGGAGTTTTTGTTGACTCAGAAATGTCTTCATCTAGACAATGTGGGGAAGCTATAAAAAAGGCTAACAAGATGCTCGGATACATTGTGAAAAGTGTTGAATTTAAATCAAGGGAAGTAATGTTAAAACCATACAATGCACTAGTAAGACCTCATCTTGAATATTGTGTTCAGTTCTGGTCACCTCACTATAAAAAAGATATTGCTGCTCTAGAAAGAGTGCAAAGAAGAGCGACCAGAATTATTCCGGGCTTAAAAGGCATGTCATATGCAGACAGGCTAAAAGAATTGAATCTGTTCAGTCTTGAACAAAGAAGACTACGTGGCGACCTAATTCAAGCATTCAAAATTCTAAAAGGTATTGACAGTGTCGACCCAAGGGACTTTTTCAGCCTGAAAAAAGAAACAAGGACCAGGGGTCACAAATGGAGTTTAGAAAAAGGGGCATTCAGAACAGAAAATAGGAGGCACTTTTTTTACACAGAGAATTGTGAGGGTCTGGAATCAACTCCCCAGTAATGTTGTTGAAGCTGACACCCTGGGATCCTTCAAGAAGCTGCTTGATGAGATTTTGGGATCAATAAGCTACTAACAACCAAACGAGCAAGATGGGCCGAATGGCCTCCTCTCGTTTGTAAACTTTCTTATGTTCTTAAGTAAAAATAATAATAAGTAAAAAATAACATTAAAAAAAAACACTAAAATCATTTAGTTTCAATTTAAAATAATCTTTTACTCACATTGTACACCAATGTGTAATATTCAGCAGCATGATTTATGTTGTGTTACCAGCAGGCTAAAGTAAAAAGAAAGTATGCTAGGTATTCATTTGATTTTACTACTATACTCTATATTGTATAGGCCTACTGTACAGATTCATATTTTTTACATAATGTAACGCGTAGCCTATCCAAAACACATTAGTGTTATTGCAGCGTAATGATTTACATTTAAAATGCACTGAGCATTTTATTGTATTGGTTTTAAATCCGACACCTCCTTATGTCGGACAAACATGTCCGGTTTAGGGAGTGGCTACTGTATTATTATGAAAAGCTTTTTGTGGGTGAATCAACTCCCCAGTAATGTTGTTGGAGAAAGCTGACCCCTGGGACCTTAGAATCTGATGGGATTAAGCTACTGCGAGCTTCCAATTTGGCCAGTATTACAATAGATAAAATGAACATGGAGCCCCATAGAAATGGGATTAAACTGCCTTCCAATTTGGATCTATATAACAGTATTACAATAGATAAAATGAACATGGAGCATAATGCATTGTGCAGATTACATTTACATAAAAAAAAAAAAAAAACATTGTTAGTTTGATTCTTGCACCCTTGCATGTATAGATGTTATCCTTCGGACACCCTCTACTGCAGCAAACCACAACTCAACTCCCACTATTTAGTTGGACAATGTTGCACAACTCCCCAAACGTGTAATGCTAGCGATCTCGCTAATAACAAATATATAAATGAGTATATTGTATGTGTCTCTCTTCATTAACATATTTTCTCTTAGTGCATACAACAAAATGATTACTTTGCTAAGTGTCACAACGAAAATGCAAATTGCGGTATGATTGCACTGCGACTGGCCTATCTGAGTACACCTACCCCTTACTGTATTCCAATCATGATACTGCAACAGACACTATATGTGACATTGTGGCAGTTTGTTTGGTTACCTACTTGCAGCATCTGTCTTACTGGACACCGGCCCCTCAACTATATCCTCACAATATGGGGGTCAATAAATTAACCCAGATGGGTAAAAGCCAACAGGAATAATATTAAATAGTTAAAAGCTCATTTTCTGTTTAGATCATTAAACAAGACTAGTCCCAGAGAGAAGGACAGTCAATGTCTTAGGTAAAGACTTTTCCAATAGACAGGAAGACATACTCACCATGATCACAAAGGAGACTGGGCCAATGAAACTCCAGATGAAATAGTTATCCACCCGTAGCCAGCAGCTGGAATGGAACAAAGCTCATTACACACCAGGGAACATCACAAGAACAGGCTACCTGAAGCCAGTTTACATGCACCATTTGCCACTACAGTAGTGTTGAATGTAATTTGAAATTGGTCTTGTTCAGGATCCATTTGCACTCAGACCGAGATCAAACTAGTTTGAAATAGGACTCAATTAGGATTGCAGCTCACTGTTTTTCAATTTTCTCTGGACCAAGACACAACTAACAGACTGTGGACAAAAAAATATGGTCAAAACAATGACTGAACAAGCAGATACGAAATCGCTTTGTCCCAGTGGCAGATGGAACTGTTATTAGCGTTAGTCAGATGGAAAAGGAACTTACGCTTTCTTGGTTCCATAACTGCGGTAGTCAATGGCAGCTGATATCCCCACCACAAGCGCAGGGAAGCAGTAGCCACACAGGTAGTAGTACTTCTTGCGAGAGTATTCGCTCTCAAACACTTCCACCAGCATTAGATAAAGGTGAACTCCCTCCAGACACATCCATGAGAACGCAGCCAGGAAGAAGAAATGCAGCAGCCCAGCAAAGATCGGACAGGCAATCTGAGAGATGGAGAGAGAGAACTGAATTATACTGCAGTTTTCAGCTCCACGTTATACTAACACATTAACAAATGCAAAAACACTAGCACTGCTACAACAGGGACCCTGATCAGAAGGTACACTGTGATCCTCATAAGAGAATTCTCTAACTGCTCTAGAAAACTCTAGAGTAACAGTTGAGAAATGTATTTCCAGCTGACTCATGGTGTAAATAAAAGTCTAAAAACGTATATTGTTATGATAGAGACAACACGGGATACAAAAAAGGTAAAATAATGCCTTTCTGTTAAGACAGGAGGGGGTTCAATAAAAACATAAGCACTTTTTCATTCTCTGTCTTTCTTTCAAAATGTAAAATTCAACATTGGTTTGATATTTGGATAGACCGTGATCAATACACACCAGAAGCAAACATATAGCCTGCAATGCATAGGAATGACACAACAGAGAGAAAGGTACTCAACAGGCTTTTTAATTGAGCTTTCTAACTCAAACAACATTTCCATTATGGAACGAGTGCTCACATATCTACCACAATCTCCGCCGTGATCTTTCACTCTCCCCGAAAAAGGGGCGGCACAGCCACAGTGATGAGGAGGTGCAGAAGTTCATGACAAGCTCAGGTTTACCTGGTAAAAATCATTGTAAGAAACCAAGATGACCTGCTTTAGGGATCTGTGTTGCGGCACTCACGTTGTACTGTGTCTTGTCTATGCCGATCAGGAACAGCAGCTCTGCAATGAAGAGGTTGATGCACAGGTTCTTGTGAATGGTGTTTCGGTCGGTCTGCAGTCCTCTCAGGAAGCAGAAAGTGGAGATGCAGATGGCCAAGCAGACCAGAGAAATCACGATGCCTACCCAGGTGATGACGAACAGAATGAGCTCATGCATCCTCCCGGGATACTGAGGAATAGAGACGTGAATCACAAGCAGTACACCTCGAGCAAAAACAACCAGCAAACTGTGAATCACAAGCAGTACACCTCGAGCAAAAACAACCAGCAAACTGGCAGCATACGTCTGTCCTGCTGAAGTCTTTGGTATTTCAGGTTAGTCTGAGTTTCTTTTCTTTCTTTTTTTAATACACTTTTTTAAAAGCAGGAAATAATGACGACAGTGATACTTTTATTCCTTTCATCTGTGATGCTTACTGATTAGTCCCACAGGAATATGCATCAAAGAGGAGAATCCATTTCCGCTCAAGGACTCCCATTTTTTTTTTTTTTAGTATTTACAGGGAATTAAATGTTAGACATGTTAAAAACGTAGGTTAATTGTTGAACAAATAACAGTGATTAAATGCATGCCAATAGCTTCTCACCCTGTTGTTGGCAGTGATGCTTTATGGCACTCCCGGTTTATTTGGTTGACAGCAGTTTCACAACCTCCCCATTGCTGACACAAAATCCTGCCACCCAACTGAAACTCACTCAGATATCTCTTCAACGCAGTTTTAATGAGCAGCATTATGCACCACATATTCTTAACTATTACATTTTTTTACAGTCTACACAAATTAATAAAAAAAATAAAGAGAGACCTACCACTGTGTCGTGGTGAGCCATAAGAACAGCAAAGTTGGTGAGGTGGCTGCAGGCACAGGTGGTGTGAGTCTTGTTGGTGTTTATAAGCCGACAGCCCTGCGTTGACCAATAACCCATCATGGACCTCTCTGAGTAGTTCCAGAAAGAACAGTTTGGGCTGAAGTGGTTGTCAAGCTGAGGAGAGAATAGGAAAGCATAGATAGCATAGACGGTTAGTATAGATGGCATGTTCATAACATTCGATTCCTTACTTGGTATTTACTGACATGAGAGAGAAGGCAGTCTTGTTACTGAAATAAAAACTACCCAGTATGACTGCAAACATCATAAAAAAAAGGAGACAGTAAAACTAACTCCAACCCTAACTCTAACCCTAACCTTAAGTGTACTTTAAAGTTCTTACCTTATTTTAATGTACTCCTTTTTTTTAAAAACAAATGTGTTTACTTTATGTTTATATATTAAATAAATGTCTTGTCAACGACACCTGCTGAACACAAGGAGAGGGAGGCTGTACCTTGAGGTGCGGCAGCGTGAAGGTGACAGGGTCGGTCAGGTAGACGCGGTTGGACTCCTTGTTGATAGACGCCGAGATGACCTGGGAGTTGACCACCAGGCCATTGCTGGGGAAGCCTGGCTCAAGGTCCATCTTCACTGTGGCGTTCCCAGTGGACAAGAAAGGGCCGAGGTTCTTGTAAAGCAAGAAGACTACCTTGACAACACCTAAGATGGAGGCAGGGAGACACAGCGAGAGGCATCGACTGAACATCTCCCATGAAACTGCAGATCACTGATTCATCCCCTGATAAACGCACCAGGGCATCCACAGCTTCAGCAGTATCTCCATACAGACTGATAGCATTTACAAGGCTTCTGTGAAGACATTGTGACCTCCTTCCTCGACTCCTGATGTATTTACCATTAAGCAAAGTTATTGTACCAAATGTACTATCTGCTATTTACATAATTCCTCAACCTAAACCACAGGCTATATTTACACATATTGTTTGCTTTTTCAGTTTTTTCAAATCCAATGTATATTTTTCCTATTTCCCTTTTTTCTTATGAGATCTGATCTCTCTCTCTTTCTCTCTCTCTCTCTCTCTCTCTCTCTCTCTCTCTCTCTCTCTCTCTCTCTCTCTATATATATATATATATATATATATATATATATATATATGATGAAAATATGATAATGTTTTGAAGATGGCGCTCATTTTAAAAAATAGATGCAAAGTAGGAATAATTACCTTAAAATATAAGTTGGTTCAGATAGGATTCAATATACATGCAAAAACAGAATGTGGCAAAAGAACATTTCTGTAAATATACCCCAAAGTTGTTTAGTTAAAAGTGAAACAACTTCCATAGTAAATATTTAATTTTGTCCTAATTTCCATCTTTAGATCCTTGTCCTTGGAGTATGAGAGAGAAACTGAGAGCGAGCAATGCAGTAGAAAGAAAAAAGCAAAGAGATTTTAAAGGATTATATAGGAGGGATAGAGAGATAAACTGTAAAAATAAAATAATCAGAAATGAAGAATTGGATTTAAATTGAGTTGTTTTTCGTCTCGATCAATAATCTCATACTATTTTTTTTTGTGCAGTGATAAGGGCACTCAAGTTCTCATCACAGCTTATCTACCCTTCCGGCTATAGCAGTCCCATTAACAAGAAGCCAAGCAAGCACTTTCATCGAAAAGAATGACTGTGGGGGATGGGATGGGATGGGATGGGGGAAGTAATAGTCAGGTGAACAAAACAAACCAGTAACATTTTAATAAGTATGGAATGAATAGCATCACTAAGTATTTCACTTAAATGCATTAAATCAATTAATGGAAGTTCACTTAATTAATAAACAACCAATAGATATTCAATTAGAGTCATTAGTTGATACGCAATTACAAAACTAACTGAGTTATTTAAAATTAGCTACAGATTTAATTTTCTTCTTTTTTATTTATTGTATTGCCAGAAAAACAAAGTGTCAGATCAGCAGATGGCTCTTACTTCTATAAAGACACTTTGATATAGCACATGTTACATCTATTATAGGCAAGAGGAAGAATGTAGGGGCTGAAAATCCTGTGAAAATCTAAGAGATAGAAAAATGTTAAGAACAATTTACAAAAAATAGAGAAGGCTTATTTATTTGTTTCAGTGTTATATATATATATATATATATATATATATATATATATATATATATATATATATATATATATATATATATAGTAACATGGCAGGGAGGGGGTTAATATCCTCCCTGCCAAAAACATGTGCGAATGCACATTTTGTTTATTTAATTTGTTTAATTATCACCCGCACCTGGGGATTATTGTAAATTAGGACCGGGTGCAGGGTATAAATAGTCAGCAGCCAGTCTACTCAGGGCTGCTGAGTAGAAGGGAGTAGAAAGTGTGCTCTGTTCCCAAGCAGTCATAGAAAATGTAAGTGTGGTGTTTAACCTGTGTGATTATTTTTGTGTTGAGCTAGTCAGGGACCTGCAACAAATGTGTGGTCAGTGCTCCAAAGGAGCTAGGTGTGTGTTTTGTTTGTTTATTTTGTTTATTTTTGTAATTAAAAGTGTGCGTCAGTGCAAGAAAAATCCATCTCTGTGTCCTGGGTCTGTGTTTGAAAGGGGCAACGAACCGTGTGAGCGTTGCAGCTCAGTTACTATATATATATATATATATATATATATATATATATATATATATATATATATATATATATATATATATATACATGGATGAAGGCTATATTTGCACCCTGAGCCATTTGAAAAAAAGGCATAATATTTCAGCAATGAAGTCAAAATGGCATATTCGTCTAGAAGATTATACATGACCTTTGACCCATATTTGACTCCTATACACCCCAACCACTTTCAAACAAAATGTCTTGTTTTAATTCACTCGACATCACCCACAATTCGCTTTTAACAAAGCTTTCTCTCCACCATCGGCAACACCAACCGAGCGAATGAGACAAATAATCTTTGACTCTGACAGCGACTAAAAATTTAATAAAAAGCACACCCCATTGAAACACCTTTTCCTTAAAAATACATTAATTTTTTCATTTCACTATTCACCGTTCCTGAATTATCAAAAAGAAAATTATATTTAAGATTCTTTAATATTGACTTAATTTACATTATTATTATTCATTCAATTCTTTTGCAATTTAAACCTTAACACTTCATTTATTATCTTTTTTTATCACAGATTATATCAATGTATTATAAAAAATAATAGATGGGCTTCAATGGGTTTCTGTGACAGTTTATAAACTCGACCTGCTGCTCTCGTAGTTTATGACATCACAGAAACCCTAGATGGAATCATTGACCTGTAACTCACTGAAGCCCATCTACATGGCTTTCTAATCTTAGTGGTTTTAATTTAACTTTAAAATTGCTGCTTTTGTATTATGTGTATACTGTTATTTAAATGGTCTAATTATGGCAGTTGCATTTGTGACATGCTATACAAATATATTCGGTTTTGTTCTTTTCTTCTGCTATGTACTGTACAGTGCTTTGCGATACTTTTGTATAAAAAGCGCTATATAAATGCAATATATATATTATTATTCTTGCTATCTATCTATCTATATATATATCTATATATATTCAGTAATAAAAACAACAATAACACTACTATTACGACTAATAATAATAACAACTTCAATTTCTATGCACAGGTTTTTCATCAATTTGTATGATTTTTACTGTCGGTGGAAACGATTACACGTCTCAACTGCACGGTGCTCAACCAGCGTAAATCCCAACATGCACCTGAGAACCGCAACATTGAGAAGTGGAGACCTGACGAGTCTCCTGTCATTCCCAGCATGCACCTGAGCACTGGGCAGTGGAGATCCTCCAGCAGAGCTTGAGGCTCATGGCATACATTTTATTGGTGAAGCAGTGAGGATTAGGGAGAGGAGAGGGTTTGACTTGGTCCCTTACCGCTACGGCTTTTCTGCTTGATGGTGTTGGCAGAGAGTTGGATGGTGCTTTCACTGGGAAAGGACTGAGGGAATGTTAAGTCTTGCAGATCCGTCTCTGTGTTAATAACCCACACCTCCAACGCTGCAGGCCAAGACAAAAAGTAAGCAAGTCACAATCCTGACTGTCTCTTTTCTAGTGTCATTAGAAGACAGAACAAGACAAAAAAATGATGCTGTAATCAACCTTTCTGTAATTCCACCCATTTCATATTTTCCATGGACTCTAAATTATTTTTAATATTGTAAGCCCCTAGGCTAAATTTAAAGGAGTCCTAAGTAAGATTTTAAATTTGTTTATCTCTTATTAAAACTAGAAACACCACTCTTTATTTTACTAAAGTAAAACAAAACAAACAAAGCAAGCTATAATTACATGTAACACAATTACACTGTTTTAAATGTTATTTTACTCCAGAACATTTATTTCAGCCCTTATTAGATCTAGACGTGATTACCAGCCCCCCTTGGAAGGAGTGCCAACCACGGCTTGAGAAATCTCTTCTCTTTCCTAGCAAATCTTTTTGCATATTTTCCTTTTGTTTTACGTATTTTTGGTTTTCTGTATTATCAGCAGTGATAAAACTTAATAATGAATAAAAATAATTCATAATAATGAAAAAAAAATGTAATCAAAACATTACCACTGGCATCCTTTTTCTTGTGCTGTTTTTTTTTAATATTCTTAGCTTGTCTTTTAGAATTACATTTTGGGATGCTATTGAATAAATAAAAAAAAAAGTGGCTGTTCAGAATCCTGTGAAATCTGTTTATTCCTGTCAGTGGTCTAGCTGCAATCCAGCTTATGAAATAAGAAATAACCAACTGCCTTTCATCAACATGAAAATGGAGCCACTGACAGGATTGTCCATGCTAATGTGTTGTAAACAAGTTGATTACAAGCCTTGGTTAGCAATTCCTAAAGAGAGCAGCTTTTCTATTTTATCTTTGCACGCACCTTTCTGATATCTGCAGTTGTTCCGAATAGTTTGGAGCACTCAGTACTGAGTTTCCCTGATTGTTTCCTTGACAGCACTTCTAGTTTCTTTTGCACTTTCCCTTTCCGGTTAATGATGTAGATAGTATCTCCAGTAATGCTTGACCCTCACTGAAGCATCTTTGAGAAGCCTCTGTCATTTTTACTGTGGGTTTAATCGAATAATAATACACTATACAATAGAATTTACTGCTCAGACTGCGTTGTAAATGTCAGGGGCACAGGAGTAAGTGACATGATTTTGGGTCAGGTGACGCCACTGGTATCCATGGAGAAATTCAAGAGAAGTTCCAACAAGGAGCTTCCAAAAGAGTCCAGACCTTTCTCCCAGGTAATACAAATTCAAGCAATACAGCACAATATTGAGAAACTACTGCATTTAAATATCTTAAGAAGGGAAAGTAAAACATAAAAAAAAATAACAACAATAATAATAATAATAATAATAATAATAATAATAATAATAATAATAATAATAATACTTTTAATAATAATAACTAGTGTAAATTGAAGCTGCTCTGTGAGAAAGTTACACATTAACAGACAATTTACATTTCAGGCTACCAGCATACAGTGGTTAGTTATTTTCACAGTATACTGTCGAATACATTTCCACAGTTTTGATACCATGACCATTTTCCACACCACAGTTATTGAGTTCTTGTATGCGAAAGTAGTTTACATATTTTATCCCTACTGGCTTCTAAATGGTGCTTTCTGATTTAAAAATAAAAACAGTCAAATTGTGTACAAATGAGACACCACATGGTATCCCTACAGTGCTGTACAATCACTCAAGCACCCCCTACAATCCTTATTGTTACAAACAAAGCAGACCTGTAAAATGTAAGGTACCTATTAAGGGCCTGCATTTAAGGTACCTCAAGGTCAAACACAGTTTCTTACTCTTCATTACATGACAAGTTGAATTTGCCATTCACTTTCTTTCCAAATACACTTACCCTGCTGTAAAACAACACAGCACAGTGTAGAGAAACAAATGTCATTGAGTCCATTGACAGGATAACAACTGTTGCTGACCGAAACACTGATTAAGCTAAAGTCAAACTCAGAAAGAAAACAGCACTTTATTAAAAACCCATACTAAAGCACTTTTCATACAATATCTATAACATCAAGGTTACTTGGAAAAAAGTCTTGCTCACAAGTTCCATTAACTGAATTGTATCCACTTTCACACTTTTAAACTCCCTTGACTGGACTGGATATCTGCTCTCTTACCAACGTTAATGCCATTGGCCACGAACTTGGGCTCCCGCAGGTTGTCGGCCAATAGGAAAGCCCCCTCCTCCATGACATCCAGTAGCATGGTGGCTGTGTGAGACTGCTCTGTGGTATTCATATCCTGCCAGGATTGAAGAGCGTCCGGGCGAAGAAGGTTATCTATTGTCTGAACCACAGCCTGAAACAAGAGCACAGAGTCAAGACAAAGCCAAACAGGAAAACTATAGCACGTAAAGCAGGTATGATTACCGGAAACCCATTCATGTTAGAATCCATATCAGGTACTAGGAATACATGCTGTAAAGGTCATTCAGCTAACAAAATCATTTCTGCAAATCTTACCTAATTTTACCATTCATTTTTCATAGCTAATATATACAAACAGATGTCAAACACCTTTTGCTCGCTGCTTTACAGTTGTTTCTGGTGCACTCCTTGTGTAAAGAAATTCAGAATGTTGTTTTTTTTTAAATGTATATTCTTTACAAGAACTCAAATTCCCTTAAGCTTTACTCATTGGCTCACTCTTCCTATGGCTGAAGTGCTATTAATGTTGACCACATTCCTTCACACAACCTCCTGAACCCTAATGATACACTTTCTTCACTTCACCTTTACAATGCTGTATGCATCTTTTTTGTCTTTCACATGTGAGATTTACAAAATGATGACAATACATGCAGTATTAGGTAAGAGGTATGCGCACTGTGTTATTACTTCGATGCACTTTTAATGACATACAGTTAAAGAATATTCAAACTACCATTGGTTTGTGCACAGTTCAATTATTAGTTGAGTATCTGTGGGTTTTTTTGAAGTGAGGAGAATATTCTTCTTACCTGAATATATGAACGGCAGGTACGTTCCCGCTTCTGGAACTAAAAAAAAAAAGTTAATTAATAAATGTGTTCATTCATTAAATATATGATTTAATGTATATGTCACACTTTTTGATGAGCCTTAGTTTACTTTACCATTAAAAACAATTGTTGGGGTCATTAAAAAATGCATGGTGGTGTGGTGGAGCTGTAAACATTTCAGTTTCAGAAAGTTAGTTTTATTAAGAGACAAGGATCAAAATGTAATTGTGGCTTATCAAGTTCAACTTTTTTCAGGACTCTCCTCAAATTATAATTAATCACCCAGTCCACATTCTAAAAGATATCTAACAGTGGACAGGTCTGCAAAAACATCCATCAGTCTACTAATCACTGTGCAAATCACTTTTAAAAAGGCACCAGAGTGTTGCAGCTGAAAAGAAACTACGAGGCAAAACTTTCTGCTATGTTAATGTATTTATATAGTCACCAAGTACTTGTGATATTTAAGTAGGCTATGCTTAAAAATGTAAATAGTGAACTTTTACTTCACTGAGCGAGTGCTTTGCTGACTTTTGATTCATATTTCAAAATAAATCAGACGGAGATCAAGTTAAACAAACATTTATTTGATTTGCAGAGTTAAACATAAATGTTCCATTAACAATTACTTTCTCTGCTTTGATTGTCTCGCAGGATGTTGTGATTTGGGACAAGACCCTCTACTGAGCGCATTTATTTTGTCCGTAATGTTTTACTGAAGTTAGTGTTCTCGCTGATTCAGCAACAAAAACCCTTTCAGAATTTCCCACCACTTCTTCTGCTAATCCATTTAGCTCTTGGTCTGTAAACTTTAGAATCCTCACTCTGTCCTCCTTGGTACAAACTCAGAACCATACTTACTTTATTTGTGCATATAATTAGCTTAGTGGATAGAGCTACCGTTGGTTCATTTTTGCATGCGTGTGGCTTCCCCATGCCAGTGGTAATTCTGGCCATTTACTGCCGTTTAGTGAATGAGGCCCTCAGTACTGCGCAAGGAACTCCTTTCCAATATATGTGAATCCTTAACAGGTCATTGTTATTTTGGTTCTTGGTCAGTGGTGTTTTGAGAGAAGCGAAAACAGAGGCTAGTTAGAAATATTTGCGATGAACAGATTTACTTCAAACGCAATAGGAACCAAGTTCGCACCTAGCTGATTAATTTAAAAAAAAATGTGTCCAAATCTGATTGATCATTTCTACTGCTACCCCACACACAATAATGAACCAGCGGTCGCTGTATTCACTTGACAGGGACTAAAGCACTGGAACGCTGCAATTGACCCAGAGAGTTTAGCTGCGTAAGTTGTAAGCACACCATAACGAATGAGGGTGGCAGCTCGAGCTTTTTCAGCTGACCAATCGATTTGATAGGCGTTTGACTGTGTTCTTGCACTCATGAATATGCATTTGTCTTCTGTTAATGTGACTGGCCAGCTGGGAGGCTCATTGCAAACCACAGCCCAATGAATTCGACACAACCCTGAACTCAACTAGCAAAGTATTCAATGACACACTGTCTGAAATAAACTTTGAAATATCCCACTTACTTTAAATGCTTCTAAATACACACAACTGGTTTTCAGATTTTATTTCTGAGCGCTATATGCACACAGCAAGAAATATAACACACACGCACACACACACACACATTATAGTGACAGACAGTGTAGAGATTCAGGAATAAGTATTAAAATAGGGGGATTTTAATGGTTTATTCCAGAAAATGTTTTTACTTAAAATGTCTGTGTATATAATCGTGCATTTAGGCACAAGGGAAATATTACATATCCCAGAAAGCCAAATATCACATGACTGAAACCGTGGGAATCCCAGGAGAAAAAAAACAGGAAGTGGCTAACATATAGAAAACATAAAGTACTGATTAGAGGAGAAACCTCAAAATGGAGTAACCAGTGGAGTACCACAGGGATCAGTATTAGGGCCTCTGCTATTCCTAATCTACATTAATGATTCTGCAAATATTGTGTTCAGTTCTGGTCACCTCGCTACAAAAAGGATATTGCTGCTCTAGAAAGAGTGCAAAGAAGAGTGACCAGAATTATTCCGAGCTTAAAAGGCATGTCATATGCAGACAGGCTTAAAGAATTTAATCTATTCAGTTGAACAAAGAAGACCATGCGGCGACTTGATTCAAGCATTCAAAATTCTAAAACATATTGACAATGTCAACACTAGGGACTTTTTCGACCTGAAAAAAAAAAAAAAAAAACAAGGACCAGGGGTCACAAATGGAGATTAGACAAACGGGCATTCAGAACAGAAAATAGGAGAAACTTTTTTACACAGAGAATTGTGAGGGTCTGGAAGCAACTCCCCAGTAATGTTGTTGAAGCTGCCACCCTGGGATCCTTCAAGAAGCTGCTTGATGAGATTCTGGGATCAATAAGCTACTAACAACCAAACGAGCAAGATGTGCCGAGTGGCCTCCTCTCGTTTGTAAAGTTTCTTATGTTCTTCTGTATGGCCCTAGAGGCTGGTAACGAAAGCTAGAGAAAGGAGCGTGTAGCACTTGCTGCAAGACAGAGAATTCGGCCTGGAGGCTAACAACAAAGAAGCATAAGCAACTGTTTGGAAGAAGACTCTCTGTTCACTGTGTGTTTCTTGTTTCAACAAGTGTTTTTCCAAGAAGTTTAAGTTGCTGCTGGGTATTGCTGGAAGGTGAGCTGCGAGTGCAAACCTGGAGAAGACCACGGTGCAAGTGCAAAGTTTTGGAGAGTGACAAAACTGCAGCGGCAGATTCAGAAAACACTACTTGCGTCTATGTTTACTGAAGGTGGAACAAACACTGAGGTCTATGAAGCAGGACTGTGAGTACACAGCAATTGTGATTATATCTTATGTGGGGAGTAATACAAGTTTTTAAACATTTTACCAAAAGTACCTGTGTCGTCTTCGTCAGTTCATGTGGTGCAATATTCCACTGCTAAGAAAGACTACAGCTTACAACTAATACTGTACTCGTATGACGCTTTTAGTGAATGATTTATACGTTTAGATGAATTAAAATGCGTTTAATTTTAGTCTCTAAATATCTACTTCAAAATGACATGAGTCAGCTGAGGCTAGATAACCATATTTCAAACACATCTATACATCCACTAAAGGTAGGGTTAACAGCAAAACAGAAAGTAATAACTGCTGTGTTAATAATTTCATTTTCACTTCATCTGCTTTGTCCTTGTGATTACTTAGCTATTCATTTATTCATAAAAAAACATCAACCATCACATTTATGTTTTTATTACTAAATGAATAGCTTAAATAATCACACAAACAAAATTCAACCAAACACTGGCATGCGGATATCTCAAAGTAGTGCAAAATCCAGCATGACACTTCCATGGTATTTTTCAAACAATGTGGAGATGAGAACTTGAAGTATATGTGGGAGCTGCTGTCAATCAAGGTCAGTACATCAAGTCTAGAAACAATGCTATTCCTCTGCCTTAATTAAAAGATCTGGTACCTTTTTGTTTACAAATTAATCCCTGGTGCTTTCCCTCTAACATTTAGTTGGGCGCCATAGTTACGAAACTGAACTATTTGGTTTCTATCTTCCAGAAACACAAGTGCAAGTGGAAGCCACGACCCTCTGGTTCTGCATGTAAAGAGATGGCTTATAAAGGGAGGGAACTGTACTGAGCCTTTTTTTTATTCCCAAACCGCAATAAAAAAATCCAAACCTGGTTAGTGAGAACAACATTTACAGCTGGTAAGCATGAGCCGAGAGTCTGGAGGCTGGGTTTGAAGTACCTTGCTGTAGTGAGGTGAGGAGGTTGGGTTTGAAGTACCTTGCTGTAGTGAGGTGAGGAGGTTGGGTTTGAAGTACCTTGCTGTAGTGACGGGAGGAGGTTGGGTTTGAAGTACCTTGCTGTAGTGAGGTGAGGAGGTTGGGTTTGAAGTACCTTGCTGTAGTGAGGTGAGGAGGTTGGGTTTGAAGTACCTTGCTGTAGTGAGGTGAGGAGGTTGGGTTTGAAGTACCTTGCTGTAGTGAGGGGAGGAGGTTGGGTTTGAAGTACCTTGCTGTAGTGAGGTGAGGAGGTTGGGTTTGAAGTACCTTGCTGTAGTGAGGTGAGGAGGTTGGGTTTGAAGTACCTTGCTGTAGTGAGGTGAGGAGGTTGGGTTTGAAGTACCTTGCTGTAGTGAGCGGAGGAGGTTGGGTTTGAAGTACCTTGCTGTAGTGAGGTGAGGAGGTTGGGTTTGAAGTACCTTGCTGTAGTGAGGTGAGGAGGTTGGGTTTGAAGTACCTTGCTGTAGTGAGGTGAGGAGGTTGGGTTTGAAGTACCTTGCTGTAGTGAGGTGAGGAGGTTGGGTTTGAAGTACCTTGCTGTAGTGAGGGGAGGAGGTTGGGTTTGAAGTACCTTGCTGTAGTGAGGGGAGGAGGTTGGGTTTGAAGTACCTTGCTGTAGTGAGGGGAGGAGGTTGGGTTTGAAGTACCTTGCTGTAGTGAGGTGAGGAGGTTGGGTTTGAAGTACCTTGCTGTAGTGAGGTGAGGAGGTTGGGTTTGAAGTACCTTGCTGTAGTGAGGTGAGGAGGTTGGGTTTGAAGTACCTTGCTGTAGTTACGGGTGGCAGACTCCTTATTCCCTGGGCGTAGAGCTTGAATCTGAGCGTCCAGAATGTCCAGTAACTGCTCCATGAGTCTCACAGAGGAGCTGACGTCCCCGGCGTGGATTCTGTCCCGTGTGTGGTTGGCGAGCTCGCTCGCAATGTTTGCTGCGTTCTCACCACTCTTGATCTATAAAAAAGAGAGCAAAAATAAGAAGAATAAAACATTTTATATATGTATAATACATCAGTGAACTAGCTTTCTTCTTACAGAAACCAGGCTTTCCTGTTGAAAAAAAAACGTGTAAGCACAGCAACAATTACATTGTTATTTTAACCCAATTGTTGGTTACCTATTTAAAGAGCATGCACCGGAGTTCTGAAAAACATAGCGTTACACATCCCCACAAGTTGTTATAAGGGGAAAAAGTTGTCAGGGTGTTAACAATGAAAAGAAATATGACAAATGCGTTATCTAAACACTTGTAGCAACACGTGGGGATGTACAACCCTATTTTTTGGAACCCCGCTACTTACTCTTTAAGTGAGGAATGAGTTGCATGACTGATACATGTCTGTAATATTAAGTAAAAACCAAAACGATTTTATCCTGAGCTCCTCCCCATTGACTTCCTGTTTTCTCCCCTTTGACTTCCTGTTTTTTCCATTATAAAATCATGAAACCGTGACTGTGCAGTTATAAATTGTTCTTGGACACTGCATATTTAATTGGGTGTTTTGTTATGACTTAAAGCAGGGGTGGCCAAAGTGGGCCCTTCCACTCCAGGTCTTTGTTCCAATGCTGTTCTAAACTGTTTAATTGAACCAATTAAACCTCCATTCAGACCCTGGCATAGTTAGTGGCACTGAAAAGTATTATACATTTAAACATATTGTGCGTTTCTTTCAGAATGGTTGAGAAACTGTTAAGATCTGCAGCTACATCTTTCTTTTTCTGTATTGTGTTGCATTATGCACCGCTTGGAACCTCTTTTGTCTGCAACGATATGATCTGTAAACACTATGGTAAGTCGAAGTGCATACTCTAGTCCCAAAACAGCACTAAAATACACTACAGAGGCACTAATCTGGATGCAAGTTAATACATTTCTCAAAATGCTTTACACTCAGCTGTTCGAACTAGAGCGATTCGTTTTATTCAAATTAATTTGCACTAACAGGAAATTCATGTCAAGTGAATTTGTATTATAAGATGTAATTTACAATAAGCGACTGCTAAATTTGTCTGGGACCATGTAGAAAATCAGGAAATTAGTCCAATCCGGGTTTGTTTTAACGTGAATTGACTCTAGTTCATTTATCCTGTTAAACCTGGAGTAGAATGGACCTCCAGGACCATGATTGGACACACCTGACTGACTAAAGAGTTGAGAGATTACCTTCTGTGCCACCTGATTTACCCAGGGGGAGGTACAGTTGCTGAAGTCTGGACCCCTGGGGTTCCACATGACTGGCGAAGACATGCACTGGAACGCAGCAATCCCTAAAGAGAGAGAAACAGACACATCGAAATGTGCATCAGTTACATCTATAACCTGGACGACAGTCAGTAAAGTGGCAGCACACTGTTCTAATAAAGATCTAACTCATTTAGGTGCAGGATCAGGTCTTAAGAATCCCAGTAATTCAGTATCTCTTACCTTCTGTCCTAAGTCTATCTCCACTTAATTTCTAACTGTGTCCCCTGGTCCTGGTTTCTGTGCTGGTCTTAAAGTATTGGTTAGGGTTACATAAACGTGGTCTACACAAAAATGTCTGTGGCTATTTTAGGGCCATATACCTAATACCAGGTTGGGCCACAATCACAGCCTTGACACGACACGGCACACACTTTACAAGGTGCTTGCAGGTGTCTTAACGGATTCTTTCAGTCATTGAAATGTAGTTCGGAAGAGGACTGTGGAGATGAATGCATCATTCAAGTTCACTCCAAACCCCCTCAGCTGAAATGAGATGCAGGGATTGTGCTGGCCATGGAAGATGCCTGAAGTCTCATTCTTCTCAAACCATTCATGCACAATTCTGCTGTGGTGGATGACTGCATTATCTTCTTGAATGTAGTCATTGCCATCAGGGTTCAGCGTTGCTGAGTGAAGTTGATTCGCAACATCGTTCCAGTGGAGGAGGTAAGTATGGCATTCATTCAGTCTTCCAGATTACTCAAGGAAGCCAGGGTATACTAGGAGAACAAGCCCCACACCAGGGTGATGCCAAATCTAATCGGGTAGACAGACAGGTCCTAATAAAGTGTGCTTTCTGAAACTGACAACACACACAGATGCTACATATTTCTGATTTCCTGTCCAAATTCATATGTTGTCACTGCGCCGGCGTGCTCTCTCTTAGATTTCATTAAGAATTTGATGTCCTTGTAAAAGGCTTTAACAAAGATGCTAACTAAACAAAGTGCCGTTTTTACTGAGACACAGCAGGGATACAAAAACGTGGCAGTCAAAAGGTTAGGGCCTGTAACAGTGCTGCTTGTGCTAATAAAAATAAGACATGTTTTAAAGCCTTGGTTAACAGCAATTTTTGTACAATATTAAAGACAGATGAACTCCGGCACGCATTGAGTTCACGCTTCAGAATTCTTTGCATGGTGTCCTGTTGATTAGACTGTGCAGTAGAGCTCAGTAATTGATTGAGGAGAGGCAGGGGGTGTGGTAGACACGCAGGTGACTGCGAGAAAATCGTTAGCAGAGATTAAGAGTCTCTGCTGAGGGCCGTGTAGCTTCCAGATGTTCTGTGTCTTTTTTCAAGCTGGGACATTAATTATGTGAGGAAACAGTAGTGTACAATTTCACAGGGTTGTGGGAAATGCAACAGCCAGTTAGTAGACCTGAGTATCAGAACACCATGTTCAGGTCTCCAGTCATTAGACCTTGTCTAAAGCTAAGTAAGGTTGGGCCTGGTTAGTAATTAGATAGGCAAATTGTTATATCAAGGTATCAGTGGCATATATACTCTCTTCCATGACTTCCATTGGCACTTTTAAATTATTCTATTGAAATCTTTATTCAAATTATGAAAACTTGCAACTGGGAAGAAAATAATCCTCAGGCAAGCCACTGGCACTTACATCTCGTAAGAGTTTAACTGCCCAATGAAGACACAGTACCTTGCCACAGGCACATTAGGGAAGTAAAATGACCAGATCTCTTGTGAAGGCAATGACATGTTTAATCAATGATACAAAGTTAGACGTCTGGTAATTTACTGGTATTGGTAAACTATTTCCATAGGTGTGTCGGAGGTGAAAAAATAAAAATTTATCATCACACACATCTCCATTTAAAAAAAAAAGTAGAAAGAAGCCAGCACTCCTTATAGAATAACTTTTATAATTAAAGAAAAAAAATAGTGGCAGAAACATATCAAACAATCGCGTTGCAGCAATCACTGACGATGAAGGCTTGTTTGCAGCAATCACTGACGATGAAGGCTTGTTTGCGGCAATCACTGACGATGAAGGCTTGTTTGCGGCAATCACTGACGATGAAGGCTTGTTTGAGGCAATCACTGACGATGAAGGCTTGTTTGAGGCAATCACTGACGATGAAGGCTTGTTTGAGGCAATCACTGACGATGAAGGCTTGTTTGAGGCAATCACTGACGATGAAGGCTTGTTTGAGGCAATCACTGACGATGAAGGCTTGTTTGAGGCAATCACTGACGATGAAGGCTTGTTTGAGGCAATCACTGACGATGAAGGCTTGTTTGAGGCAATCACTGACGATGAAGGCTTGTTTGAGGCAATCACTGACGATGAAGGCTTGTTTGAGGCAATCACTGACGATGAAGGCTTGTTTGAGGCAATCACTGACGATGAAGGCTTGTTTGAGGCAATCACTGACGATGAAGGCTTGTTTGAGGCAATCACTGACGATGAAGGCTTGTTTGAGGCAATCACTGACGATGAAGGCTTGTTTGAGGCAATCACTGACGATGAAGGCTTGTTTGAGGCAATCACTGACGATGAAGGCTTGTTTGAGGCAATCACTGACGATGAAGGCTTGTTTGAGGCAATCACTGACGATGAAGGCTTGTTTGAGGCAATCACTGACGATGAAGGCTTGTTTGAGGCAATCACTGACGATGAAGGCTTGTTTGAGGCAATCACTGACGATGAAGGCTTGTTTGAGGCAATCACTGACGATGAAGGCTTGTTTGAGGCAATCACTGACGATGAAGGCTTGTTTGAGGCAATCACTGACGATGAAGGCTTGTTTGAGGCAATCACTGACGATGAAGGCTTGTTTGAGGCAATCACTGACGATGAAGGCTTGTTTGAGGCAATCACTGACGATGAAGGCTTGTTTGAGGCAATCACTGACGATGAAGGCTTGTTTGCGGCAATCACTGACGATGAAGGCTTGTTTGAGGCAATCACTGACGATGAAGGCTTGTTTGAGGCAATCACTGACGATGAAGGCTTGTTTGAGGCAATCACTGACGATGAAGGCTTGTTTGAGGCAATCACTGACGATGAAGGCTTGTTTGAGGCAATCACTGACGATGAAGGCTTGTTTGAGGCAATCACTGACGATGAAGGCTTGTTTGAGGCAATCACTGACGATGAAGGCTTGTTTGAGGCAATCACTGACGATGAAGGCTTGTTTGAGGCAATCACTGACGATGAAGGCTTGTTTGAGGCAATCACTGACGATGAAGGCTTGTTTGAGGCAATCACTGACGATGAAGGCTTGTTTGAGGCAATCACTGACGATGAAGGCTTGTTTGAGGCAATCACTGACGATGAAGGCTTGTTTGAGGCAATCACTGACGATGAAGGCTTGTTTGCGGCAATCACTGACGATGAAGGCTTGTTTGAGGCAATCACTGACGATGAAGGCTTGTTTGAGGCAATCACTGACGATGAAGGCTTGTTTGAGGCAATCACTGACGATGAAGGCTTGTTTGAGGCAATCACTGACGATGAAGGCTTGTTTGAGGCAATCACTGACGATGAAGGCTTGTTTGAGGCAATCACTGACGATGAAGGCTTGTTTGAGGCAATCACTGACGATGAAGGCTTGTTTGAGGCAATCACTGACGATGAAGGCTTGTTTGAGGCAATCACTGACGATGAAGGCTTGTTTGAGGCAATCACTGACGATGAAGGCTTGTTTGAGGCAATCACTGACGATGAAGGCTTGTTTGAGGCAATCACTGACGATGAAGGCTTGTTTGAGGCAATCACTGACGATGAAGGCTTGTTTGAGGCAATCACTGACGATGAAGGCTTGTTTGAGGCAATCACTGACGATGAAGGCTTGTTTGAGGCAATCACTGACGATGAAGGCTTGTTTGAGGCAATCACTGACGATGAAGGCTTGTTTGCGGCAATCACTGACGATGAAGGCTTGTTTGCGGCAATCACTGACGATGAAGGCTTGTTTGAGGCAATCACTGACGATGAAGGCTTGTTTGAGGCAATCACTGACGATGAAGGCTTGTTTGAGGCAATCACTGACGATGAAGGCTTGTTTGAGGCAATCACTGACGATGAAGGCTTGTTTGAGGCAATCACTGACGATGAAGGCTTGTTTGAGGCAATCACTGACGATGAAGGCTTGTTTGAGGCAATCACTGACGATGAAGGCTTGTTTGAGGCAATCACTGACGATGAAGGCTTGTTTGAGGCAATCACTGACGATGAAGGCTTGTTTGAGGCAATCACTGACGATGAAGGCTTGTTTGAGGCAATCACTGACGATGAAGGCTTGTTTGAGGCAATCACTGACGATGAAGGCTTGTTTGAGGCAATCACTGACGATGAAGGCTTGTTTGAGGCAATCACTGACGATGAAGGCTTGTTTGAGGCAATCACTGACGATGAAGGCTTGTTTGAGGCAATCACTGACGATGAAGGCTTGTTTGAGGCAATCACTGACGATGAAGGCTTGTTTGAGGCAATCACTGACGATGAAGGCTTGTTTGCGGCAATCACTGACGATGAAGGCTTGTTTGCGGCAATCACTGACGATGAAGGCTTGTTTGAGGCAATCACTGACGATGAAGGCTTGTTTGAGGCAATCACTGACGATGAAGGCTTGTTTGAGGCAATCACTGACGATGAAGGCTTGTTTGAGGCAATCACTGACGATGAAGGCTTGTTTGAGGCAATCACTGACGATGAAGGCTTGTTTGAGGCAATCACTGACGATGAAGGCTTGTTTGAGGCAATCACTGACGATGAAGGCTTGTTTGAGGCAATCACTGACGATGAAGGCTTGTTTGAGGCAATCACTGACGATGAAGGCTTGTTTGAGGCAATCACTGACGATGAAGGCTTGTTTGAGGCAATCACTGACGATGAAGGCTTGTTTGAGGCAATCACTGACGATGAAGGCTTGTTTGAGGCAATCACTGACGATGAAGGCTTGTTTGAGGCAATCACTGACGATGAAGGCTTGTTTGAGGCAATCACTGACGATGAAGGCTTGTTTGAGGCAATCACTGACGATGAAGGCTTGTTTGAGGCAATCACTGACGATGAAGGCTTGTTTGAGGCAATCACTGACGATGAAGGCTTGTTTGAGGCAATCACTGACGATGAAGGCTTGTTTGAGGCAATCACTGACGATGAAGGCTTGTTTGAGGCAATCACTGACGATGAAGGCTTGTTTGAGGCAATCACTGACGATGAAGGCTTGTTTGAGGCAATCACTGACGATGAAGGCTTGTTTGAGGCAATCACTGACGATGAAGGCTTGTTTGAGGCAATCACTGACGATGAAGGCTTGTTTGAGGCAATCACTGACGATGAAGGCTTGTTTGAGGCAATCACTGACGATGAAGGCTTGTTTGAGGCAATCACTGACGATGAAGGCTTGTTTGAGGCAATCACTGACGATGAAGGCTTGTTTGAGGCAATCACTGACGATGAAGGCTTGTTTGAGGCAATCACTGACGATGAAGGCTTGTTTGAGGCAATCACTGACGATGAAGGCTTGTTTGAGGCAATCACTGACGATGAAGGCTTGTTTGAGGCAATCACTGACGATGAAGGCTTGTTTGAGGCAATCACTGACGATGAAGGCTTGTTTGAGGCAATCACTGACGATGAAGGCTTGTTTGAGGCAATCACTGACGATGAAGGCTTGTTTGAGGCAATCACTGACGATGAAGGCTTGTTTGAGGCAATCACTGACGATGAAGGCTTGTTTGAGGCAATCACTGACGATGAAGGCTTGTTTGAGGCAATCACTGACGATGAAGGCTTGTTTGAGGCAATCACTGACGATGAAGGCTTGTTTGAGGCAATCACTGACGATGAAGGCTTGTTTGAGGCAATCACTGACGATGAAGGCTTGTTTGAGGCAATCACTGACGATGAAGGCTTGTTTGAGGCAATCACTGACGATGAAGGCTTGTTTGCGGCAATCACTGACGATGAAGGCTTGTTTGCGGCAATCACTGACGATGAAGGCTTGTTTGCGGCAATCACTGACGATGAAGGCTTGTTTGAGGCAATCACTGACGATGAAGGCTTGTTTGCGGCAATCACTGACGATGAAGGCTTGTTTGCGGCAATCACTGATGATGAAGGCTTGTTTGAGGCAATCACTGACGATGAAGGCTTGTTTGCAGGAATCACTGACGATGAAGGCTTGTTTGCCGCAATGCGTTTGTTTGCTGTTTCTGCCACTATTTTTTTCTTTAATTAAAAAAAGTTATTCTATAAGGAGTGCTGGCGTCTTTCTACTTTTTTACGTTCTTTTTTGAGCTTCAGCGCCCACAGAGAGGTCACTAAGGTTTGAGCTGAGCGTGTTTCTTTGTGAACTGTTTGTTATTAAGTTTACAATTTACCTGCCAGTCCATTAAAGCTGCTAGCAAGAAGACGACTAGAATCGTAGTGCTTGTAATAGAATTCTGTGTTGGTTGGTTGGCAACATAATTATTTTCAAATTGCCTGACCTTTCACAAAATCCTTTCATTTCCCTCAGATTTCAAATCTGTTAAGAATCATTTTGAAAAGGTAAACACTTTCTTCACAAGCAATCTGGCAGCAGGATGGCTGCAAGGCTCTTAACAAAACAACACAGAAGGAAATGGAGGCTCCAGTTGAACAATGTTGATTATCATTATTATCTTTATAATTTATAAAGACAGGGGGTGTTACCATCATTGAATTCCACATTAGACGTCCCTTTACATGTGCTTTTGGTGCATATACTTGGCTTTTAAAGCCTTTGCTGTCACTGCTTCAGCTTCATTTTAAATTATTCTAAGTGGTCTTATTAGTTTTTTTTTTTAGGTATTTTAAGGTGTCGACATCAATCAAAGTGTCTTCATAGATGTATGACCCAGCACCAACTAGTGTTTATTTTGCTGTCAATACACAGCAGTGCTCTAGATGGCGCTGATGTTTACTAATAAAGCCGCCTATCTAACCTGTGTTGCATATGTCTATGGCAGGCAACTAGACCTGAAGATCAGCTCCTGAACTCAGAGTGTAACACCTTGTCACAATGACGGCCACAGTGGGTGACGAAAGACCAGAAACAGAAACTGACTCAGAACACAGGTTTTGGAACGGTGAAGGCGCTGATGCGCAGTTTAGTAATTAAACAGACAGAAAATAAAAGGTTTGTAACAAAAACAGCACACGGCACGTGAGGCCAAAATAAATAGACAAACAAAACGAATAGACACTGACAAAAACAGGGTGAACGAACGCTACACAAAACAACTGATATTTATAATTACGCTTCTCTCTCTCTCTCTCTCTCTCTCTCCCGTTCTCCACTCCCGAACACACAACCCCGAGTACATGAAAACATGCTGCTTTTATGCAGCTGTACCGTGACTCGACTGCTAATCAATCATTCAATTGGAGTCTCGGTACAACTGCACGTGAATTAATAAAGTGCAATTCCCAATGCTCATATATTACATTTTACTTGCAAGTGAAGTGCTGTGCAATCCTCGTGCCTAAATACAAATATAATAAAAATAAAACATTTTAAACACTCGTGTTACACAGACCCATTTATATCCCGTGTACCAATGACTATACACCAACATTTAACACACCACACGCAATATATGACAGAAAATACACACAGGGGCAGGCACTTCGTCACACACCTCTACACAGACTCAATTACAAAATCAATCCATGCTGCATTCAAGTTGTAATAAAGAAAGTTGGTATTTTACAGCATTTGGTTTATTCTAAAGGTAATTTTAACAGAGGTTTCATATGCTTGGGACTGAAGATGGTGGATGAATACAAGGGTTTAATTATTATTATTTATTTATTTATTTATTTATTAGCATACTTACCCATGGCAACTTATAGTTGTATACAAAAAATACATATCAAGAATTACATTAAGATTAAGTGTGACTTTCCATTATCATCAATTGAAAAATCGGGACTGTAAAAAATTGGTCTTAGTCATGAGGTGGCCTTTAAACTGCGGTGCCTAAATACATGATTCTTTTCAAAGTACATGGTCATTTTCAGGTGTGCTGGATGTTAAACAATCTGTGGCATGTTGAACAATGCGCTGCATGTCAAACACTGCGCTGCATGTCAACCACTGCGCTTCATGTTAAACAATGCAGTGAATGTTAAACACTGCACTGTGTGTCAAACACTGCGCTGCGTGTCAAACACTGCGCTGCGTGTTAAACAGTGCGCTGCGTGTCAAACAATCAGTGAAGCCTCTTTCTGATGGATTCTATTTCTCCAATACTGCATTAGTGTCAATATGGAGAGGCTGAGCAGGTTGGACCAGCCAAGCAGAAAGGTCATTGTGTCACATCATTGGAACAGAATGAGAAAGTCTGTTCAGCTAGAATTTTGGTGTAAAAATAAATAAACCGACATCTGAAGCTACTTGCTCTTAAAAGCAAGAAATTAACGGTAGACATCACACAGGCAGACACTTAGAGACTAGCAGAAAGAGTTTAAGAAGCCACACAGGTTTTGAATTGCTATCAGGTCTTTCCTGAGTGATTCATCACTTCACACATCTTTCTAATTACCTCGTACAACCACCTGGCCGGTTACAACCTTATCTGTTCTCAACCATCTCCCAAAGCCTGCTCTGTTAATCTCATCACCTCTGTGCTCATTCCACACTTCATTTCAACCTACAGTAAGGCCAAAAATTTTGCATCGCATAGGATTTTAGGATTTTGACATAATAAAAACCAATGGATGTGAAAATAATTTAGACCTCTTATGCAACCAAAGAAACTACAAAATGATACTGCAAAACTGGAAGCCACAGTGCTACAGTATTGCATGTTAGATTTCAGAATGTCACATTTTTGTCAGTTTGTCATTAAGTGTATGGAAAACTACAAAACGCAATGCGATTCACTATGTTAACGTAACATTATTCAGTAGGTTTCATTCGACATGAAGCAAAGTGAGTTCATTATAAACTTTAGGCCACAGCTTCTTTGTTTAATGTGTATTTTTGCTTCCTTTAGCATTTGTGCACTGCATCACAATTATCACACATCTGCTGTATGTGGCTTCTACTACCAGGTGGTGCTGTGGGTTTGTATGCTAGGCACAAGACTGCCCTGGACTGCAGGGACCCCTTTCTTTCAGGAGGTGAGCAGTTCAGATTTCATGCTTATAGCCTGCCTAGGATTAGAAGAAGGCGCACCCTTTCTCTTAGGGGGTGGAGAGGGAGCAGTTCAGTCTCCTTTCCTCAAACCTGCCATAGACTGAAGGGAGCACCCTTTCTCTTAGATAGGTCAACCAAAGATGAGTTTTTCTCATATTCTGTATAAATACAGAACTTCCACACTCAACAACCCAATAGAAAATTACTACAGTAACAAAGGTTAACTGAAACACTCAAACAGAGTGCCTACCTCGAGATCCTTTGGGGCAGGGTCTCTCGATCAGTGCCCCCTGCTGGGTGGAGGGCCACTTTACACCCCGGGCCATCACTTCCTCACACAGCTGCTGCTCCAAGCCATTCTGATTGGGTGGCAAAGGGCGGCGTGTCACTGGAATGGCGGCTGTGATTGGCCGGAGATCCGGGATCATCTGGTTGATTGCTCCAATGGGGTGGGAGGTGACTGGGAGTGGTTTAGAGGTGGTGGAACTGGCTGTATTGGTGGCAATAGGGGTAACCACTTTGACAGCGGTTGTTGTAGTGATTTGGGTGGTGGTGAGTGGACCTGAGCAGGACAAACAAAATACAATATAATGTTTCCACCTCAAATGGAGATTAGGTAGGTAAAATGGGAATGGTTCCGTACTGCCTGTGGTAACACATGGTATGAGGGAGGCTGCCACTGGTATCATAATTCATCCCAATGGTATCACATCGATATAGGAACTAGAAATGTATTACAGCACCATGGTACCATATCAGGTGGAGAGCTACCTTAAAAGGAACCAATGTTCAAATTCCATACTTGAGTTCCAAGCCAAATCCTTAAAACACGACTAAATTATTTTTGATACTCGATCAAGGTTTGAGGATGTTCAATATTCCAATTTCCTTTTCACTAAGCCCGAGGGTGTTTCAAAGCACAATTATTTTCTCTAATTATTCTAGCTAGTCAGCAAGCTCTTTACACCCAGGGGGTTGAGCAGCTACCAGCCCCTGGAAGACAAAGACCATCCCTGCTGAACTCGATGAGTTAGGTGGCCAGTAGGGGTCGCTGTAGCGAGCTGACAGTCATGACAGTGATAGAAATACTTCCCAGACAAGACCACCAGTTTGGCACAGCCAGAAACTTGCGCTCCCCTGATCGTAGGACTCGCCTTGCACACCATGCATCCCAGCCTTTACCAGGTGGGCCATTTGAGAACTCTCAACAAATGAAACTGCCAGTATAATGAAATTTAAAAGCAACATCCACAGAAAAGATCACATTCACTAGGATTAAAAATAATACTGAGTTACACATTATTATAAAGGCAAATCGTTTCGGTTTATGATTTATATTAATGATCTGATATCCTCAAATAATATCTTGAATGATCATCAGACAATTTTAATGTTTTTTGTTAGGCAGTCACTTAACATTTGGGATTAATCATTGTCTCATTTTTAAGGGTTTTTATTAATGAT
Source organism: Polyodon spathula (assembly GCF_017654505.1). Lineage (NCBI taxonomy): Eukaryota > Metazoa > Chordata > Actinopteri > Acipenseriformes > Polyodontidae > Polyodon > Polyodon spathula. Next base: position 4,667,317 of record NC_054571.1, on the reverse strand, counting down.
TCTGATGTGTTATGACTAATAATGATCGATCCAGATTATTGGACATTACCTTGCGGAGTCAATAACCAAACACTTGCTTCCCCTATTGACTGACATTCTTTGCAGCCAGTAACATGCTCTGACCCAGAAGACACCGCTGAGGTGAAATGGCCCAGGAAGTACAAGTGAAAAAAGATAATCTGAGAATAAATTATAGAAATAGAGATCTTCTTTTAACCTAAAGTAATACCAGAGATCATGTTTTAAAATGAAAATACATGTTTGGAGTAACATGTGTTTGTTTCAAAACTGGGCAGATCTATGCAGCTTAAGGAAGTGCATGACAGGTAAGCTTTAGTGAATTATTGGAAGTGCTGCAACGGTAGATTTTCACAATCTCTAATCTCTGCTATCGCCATGCGCTTTATACTTGCCTCTCTTTGGATTGACCACAGGTTCCTTCATATATCTCCAGATACTGACAATATGTGCTAAACAATCTCCTTATCAAGTGTAATCACAGTGGGATACTATACAGGTACAATCGTTAGCGTAAATGTGACACACTGGCAGACGGACAGACAGGTCACATGCATACGTCCCCAGATTCTGATTCTGATATGTTTTATCAGTAGTGGATAAGGTGTTCTCTAAATATAAATAAAAAATGAAGTGGGACGTAAGCAGGACCGAACGGATGGAGAAACCATACTTTATCTCCCCATATTCTGCAGTGCCACATTATTTTTTGCTAGCACTACAAAAGCAATAGGGTAGGATATTTCATTTTAACCCCTAAAAAATGGGACAGCGAGTTATTAAGATATTTTCAGGGTTACCACTATATTTAGTAAGCAAAGGGGTTGACAAAAGAGTAAACAATGGGTATTTTTAGTTTACAGTAAATGCTACAAGACAACCAGAAACACATCTCACCTGTTGTAGGATCGGGTGGCCCAAACTCCAATGGATAACGAAGCACAAAGAAGTTATTCCACACGTACAGCTGATTGTCTCTGGGGTTGTAGTCAATGGACGAAATGTACTGGTATGGGTTGGGGAAGACAATATTGACTGGCTCCTCACGGTTCAAATTAGTGTTGTAGGCATAAGAAATAAAGTCTCCCGCTGCTTCGCTGTCATCATCAACATACACCGAACGAACTACATACAACACTCCACAAGCCATGAAAGCATTGGATGCCAAACGTTTATCATAACCTGTCTCCCAAGTACCTTCGAATCGTAGGGTGTAAGGGTTCACCTGGCTGACAACGAGGCGTCCGTTATTGGATTCGGTGGCATAAATCACCCAGAGTCCGTTCTCGTCCACTGCCAAGTCGATATCAGATTTGCCGCCCCAACGGTAGGGAGAGGTGTCATGGTAATTGGCATTGGCAATTATGGCCTCACCACTTTTGATCCGGGTCCGTAAATCGTATTTCACGATGTTGCGAGTCCGTTCTTTGTTGTAGAAAACGGCCCCATCATAAACCACAAACCCAGTGCCGTCTACGCGATTGGGAAGCCGATAAGTGGTGGTAGGCCGTCCGGAGATGTAGTCTTCCCAAGAGGAATATTCACTCAGGGTATCTGTGCGATACGGGGTCCAAGGCATGATGTATAAGCGATCGCCTGCTTGCAGAGGGTCTTTGCACCATGCGCCCCCCTGATGCTCTGTTTCTTGCATGGAACTAGGGTCCTGTACTTTCAATAGCGTTCCAGGACAGACAAAAACTAGAAACGGTAAGGGAAAAAGAGGGGAGATTGGAGAAATCACGAGAAAAAAAGAGAGAAAAAAGACAAAACAAAGGATAAATTCATATAATTCTCACATCTGCACTTTTAGTTCTTAGAATTGATCCAGTTCACTGTTATTCAGGGAGAGGAATTGCATCTTGGCAGGTACTGAACCATGGGGAAAAGTTTTGGTATAGCAGGCACAAAGGGCCATAGTGGTGTTGCCATGGCATGTCTGTACTTTGCACAATTATCAAACTCGGGTTAAACCTGAGAAAATGCTGAATTGCCCTGCACAATAAAAAGGCTGCTAACCAATTGCTTCAGTTTTTTTACCTATTGTTAGATTATTTTATTATTTGTACTCCATGCTTTGTGTTGAGAATATTTTGGTTTTTGTGGGTTTTTTTTTAATGTTAATACTGAATATTGCAAATAGTTCAAACACAACACTATAGATTAACTGCCTCCTGGTATCTTTGCTGTTGAATTGCAGCTTGAGTGCTTTGAAACACCTTGGAAGCAGCAGTAATCTGTCAGATATATAATCGTATCTGCACATTGGGACCAATGAAAGAATTGTTTAAATTAATAAGTACGTACGTTTATTTTAAATAGACCTGTATAACTAAAATAGTAAAATCAAAAGACAACTGTACTGTCCTTTGCATAAACATTGGTGCTATGACAGACTCATGCCAAGCACCAACCATACCAACTTTTTTCACCATGGCCTACTGTGGCTTTAAGACCTGATTTCACATGGCTCGCCACAGCCAAACCATGATCACCTCATTCGCGAATATGTTCTACTTCACCAGGAAGACAACAATGGTTAATAGTGCCCCTCATATCACTGAACTGGTCTATAGTTTTCTGTTTAGCATAGTTTTTTTATTATTATTACTTATATGACTTTATACAAACAGGTTACAGCCATGACTTTCAAATTCTGACCACTTTGCATAACCACTCGACATTTCCTTACTAATAGTTCACAGAAACCCTACTTAGGACAACAATTCTTGATGACTCTGCAAGAGCCTTGAGGTGTAGGGCCACCACGGGCAGCCAGGACAGAAGTAATGCACCGTGTCAAAGAAATGTTTAAAATGTTCTTGAGCGCATCACTCCTCAGGCTTTACCAGCCTCTAATTTTTTCATTACAACAATAAGACAAATACATAAATGCAGAATTACTGGGGTTGGGTCATTTCTTGTCTGTTTAACCTCACGCAGGCACCTTACTCACTAAGCACACTGGAATACACAGTTAAAAACATGGTGGCTGTAGTAATGTGGGGCAGCTCTGGCATCCTTTGCCACACATGGAAGGAAATCCTCCAGCTTTGCAAGGTAAGTCTTCAACTGACCAATCATATAAGTGCAACAGCAGTCGAGATAAAGTGTCTACATTTAGTGTGTGTCTGTGTGTGTGTGTGTGTGTGTGTGTACGTGCGTGCATGTGTGCGTGCTTGTGTGTGTTTAATGCCCATAGAAAGCACCTGTCCGGCAGTACTTGAGACTGAAAAGTTTATGAATCGTTAATGTATGCAAAGGGTAAGCAGAGCACAAGTGATGAGAGCTGCCACACATAACCTCAAGCCTGCCCTGCACTACCCTTTCTCTTAGGGGCTGAGGGAGCAGTTCAGGTTCCATGCCTCAAGCCTGCCCTGCACTACCCTTTCTCTTAGGGGCTGAGGGAGCAGTTCAGGTTCCATGCCTCAAGCCTGCCCTGCACTACCCTTTCTCTTAGGGGCTGAGGGAGCAGTTCAGGTTCCATGCCTCAAGCCTGCCCTGCACTACCCTTTCTCTTAGGGGCTGAGGGAGCAGTTCAGGTTCCATGCCTCAAGCCTGCCCTGCACTACCCTTTCTCTTATGGGCTGAGGGAGCAGTTCAGGTTCCATGCCTCAAGCCTGCCCTGCACTACCCTTTCTCTTAGGGGAGTGAGGGAGCAGTCCAGGTTCCATGCCTCAAGCCTGCTCTGCACTACCCTTTCTCTTAGGGGAGTGAGGGAGCAGTCCAGGTTCCATGCCTCAAGCCTGCTCTGCACTACCCTTTCTCTTAGGGGAGTGAGGGAGCAGTCCAGGTTCCATGCCTCAAGCCTGCCCTGCACTACCCTTTCTCTTAGGGGCTGAGGGAGCAGTTCAGGTTCCATGCCTCAAGCCTGCCCTGGACTGGAGGGACCACCCTTTGTTTTAAGGAGTGAATTAGCGGCTCAGTCTCCATGTTTCAAACTAAACCTGTATTGTCGGTGCAAATTTTAAAAAGATATAATGAGTCAATGTGATGCCCTAATGTGTGTGCGCGAATGGAAATGTCTCTGCTCTCAAGACGCCCGTGTTTCAAGGTGTGAAGAATGGAAACATCTCATATTCAGCAAAGTGTGAAAGTACAATAACAAGCAAAACCTGAATTCATTTGTTGGGGGGGAAAGGTAGTTATTATTACTTATTAATCATGCGAACGTCAGGAAAATCCAATATGAAACTGTGGAACTAAAAAAGTAAATTAAAGACTTCAGAACCCGATTAGAGAAAGCCAAAAGCAAGTAAGACTTGCAATGACATGACCTCACCTGTAGGGGGGACAATGTAAACTTTAAAAAGCTGTATCTCTTATCTGACTATGTACACTACACATCTCCTTACTTGTAAAGGTCTCACCTGTGGGGGAAAAAAATAGATAAACCTGCCATAACACTGCCAATAAGGGTGTAGGCTCACTATGGGAAGCCAGGACGGTGCTGAATTGAAGTCTGCAATGTGTTCAAAACACTGCATGTGACAATCCACAAATACCTTTAGGGAAGTTGTATTAGGGAGTTGTATTTGATCCTCTAAAATCAGCAGTAACTTATGAATTTATTAAATATGAAAGCCAAGAAGGCAATTATAAGCCCTCTATTAAAGTGGGTCAGATAGCTGTGACTGAAACGGGGAGATGCAACTTTTATATAATACAGTATATGAAATCAGTTATGAGAGATAAACCATTTATACAAAACAGCTCGCGCAAGTGCTTCCAATCTGATGCCAACTGGCACATTTCTCTGTTCACTCTGCAAGTGAGGGGAAAGGGTGGCGACAGGGAATCTGGCAGCACTGAACGGAGAGGTTTAGCACTTCAGCACCGCTTAATCAAGAAACATAATCCCTGAATGGATTTAACATGATTATAAATGAAGGTTCAGATAACAAAGAAATACATTAATAAACACATTCATAAAAAAAAAAAAAAAAACAGTTTTCATTTGCATTAGCTAAGATGGTCAATTAACTAAAATAGCAGGGAATCATGGCTAATTAAGGCCCAATTAGTGACAAAAATGCAAATTTCTCACATTCTGCATGGTCAGAGTCATGTGTCATGGCTGTAGCACTGCTCACCAAGAAAAAGGGAATGAACGAATAAAAAAACTGAAATCAATTCTGAATCAATAAGCCTGGATTTCACGTCATGTACAAATTCTCAGTACTTTTTCAGCACAATTGTGATTTTATCATTTAACTGTTACTCAAGTAATCTGGTTCATGTGTAATATGTAGCACAAAACTGAACAGATTTCATACATGTAGAAACTGAGACGAGAGAAAGGGCTGTTTTCCTATTACCTGCACACCCTCAGCACGTTATTAGTGGGAACTCTTATTTGACAAGGAAACAGAGATATTTAGCTGTTTAGTTGAGTTTCTATGAATTATGCTTGATAAACTGTGCAGTTTAATTCCACACATGATTAGTAACCAAAGATATAAATATCAAACACATCACAATCCTGTTGAAAAGGATACAGAGAAGTATGTTTCAAAAACTCACATAACATTTTAAAAATACTGTGTATATCTTTTGATATCCTGATGAAATGTTTTAACTTTTTATTTGTCAGCTATAATAGCAGATTACTCTAGTAATCCAAAAACTCAATCAAGAATTTTAAATTCAAATATGCAACCTTTTGTATGAGGAAGGCATACCTTTGTCACGTTGTCTTTTATCTTACACGTTTCTTAGTTTTATATTCAAATACAATGGTGCATCTTTTCAAAGCGTTTCCTCTTTAACTAACCTTTAATTAAGTCCTGGGTTTTTTTTTAAGAGAAAACACATCTTAATGTTACTAAATGAGAAACAAGCACGTTGAGACTGCTGAAGAGATTATATTACTTGGTTGCTCTTCTAGTTTCCTAAAAAAATAACAGGCTTTCAAATAGGGGTTAATTAAATACTGGTGTAAACACTTCAACATGACCCAATAACTTAGAGAGGATGGCTAGCCACAGCGCCTCTACTTGTGGTGAATTATCATATATCATTTCAAACAACATATAAAAAATAACCGAATATTACACAGACAAAAGGCAAATGAACTGTTTTATTAGGAGGTGGTAATGTTATGTATGACAATGGTAACCAATGGCAACATATTGTTATCAGATATGCAATACATATAAAGTTTAATGAAGAGAAAGTATCTTTAAAAGAAGAGTAAATATCCACAAAAGCAAAAATGTAAAATGTGAATGGCAGTTCAGTGTTCTCTAGATATAAAACAATATATGTGGAAATGTTCACTAAGCTGATAATTCCAAATTCAGTAATTTAAAGCGTGGAGAACAAATCCCTATATAGTGCATCCACTTTTACTAATATATATATATATATATATATATATATATATATATATATATATATATATATATATATATATATATATATATACACACACACTCGTTAGGAAGGCCTGCAAAGCAAACACAACACATGTGTTAATAGGCTGCCTTCAACTGTGTGATAAAACTCATTCACATGTGGTATGCATGAATCCGACACTTATTTGAGATTTTTAAATATACACTGCATGAAGAAAACATGTAAGTAACTCTAGACTAGAGGTTCCCAGCATAATCTATCTATCTATCTATCTATCTATCTATCTATCTATCTATCTATCTATCTCCTAAATACACATTATTTTAAAATATATTGCATATTTGAAAATATATACATGTTTTAGGTAAAAACCAAGCATATGAGCAAATGTGTTGTCCAAAATGAAATCTTTGAAAGCCAATTACATTGTGGCCATATTCCAGGTTTCTTCTCATTGCTCAGTGTGGAGTTTACCCAGAACATGTAACAAATATATTTTTACCATTTTGTCATGAGGGATTTGTTGTTAACAATCAAAGGGAAATCAAAGGGGAAATTAATAACAGTTTTCTATGGGGGAGAAAAAACAAACACATAATTATTAATATTCAAAGTAAAGGGAGAAAATTATAAAGGTATTTTAATAAAATTATAAAGTAAATGTACAGCTTAATTGAATAAAACAAACCAGAAACACAATCAAAATAACAAGAGGTGGGAGAAGGTGGTTGTGATTGAGGTAGGCCCAGGTAACCTGGAACTGGTTGTCATGGAGACATGATATTAGAAAGGAGCTGGTTGAATGGCAGGTTCAATAACAGACACACGAAAGCACCCAATGGTTGGAGGAGGTTAAGAGAGTTGTTTTATTTATTTATGTATTTATTTTTTAAAACAGTCTCGCCCTGAAGGAAGCAAACTAAAGGGAAAAGGGGAAGAGAGAGCAAGAGATAGAGAAAGAGAGAGCAGACAACACACTGGAAAAACTGATAAAAGAAAATCTAGAAAAAACGGTTACAAAAGGCAAATGTATCCCATGTTGGTTAATTACAGAAACAGGAAGTGAAGGAGGAAGTAGAGATGAGAACTGCATCTTGATTGGCTGGTTATGGTTGTTTTATTTATGTATTTGTTTATTTAAATTTGTGTTTACTTTGTTTTGGAGTGAAATACTTACAAATAATGGACATTTCTAGAACTAGAAGTGGTTTAAGAGGTATTTTTTATTAGCCATTAAATGGGAGAGAGAGAGGGGAGAACGGTAGAAAAAAGAAAGATAAGGAGAAATTGCAAGGGGAAAGGGAGGGATTAGGGAGTAAACATTTAACATGAGCACAAAACAAGGTGCTTGGATTAGGGGGAGCGGAGAGGAGAGGAGAGGAGAGGAGAGGAGGGGGGGCTGTGGTTTTTATGTTCATTGTGTTTACCTTTTTGGTCCACTTCTATTTAAGCGTCGGAAAAAAAGAGAGAAGAGAGAGAAAGAGAAAAAAACAAAATGAAAGAAAAAACAGGTGCAAGGAAAAAAGAGAAAAAGAGATTAAACCATCTGTCTGACTCCCTTGGTTTAGTATTTTCTTTCTTCCTATTCCTCCATTCCCTCCCTTCCTTCCTTCCTTTCTTTCATTACTTCTTTTTTTTTTATCAGGTTTTGTTTTTTGTTGGTTGGTCTTAGTTGTCTGGCTGTTTTTTGTTTGTCTCTTGTTTTTTTCCCCGTCCCTTTAACACCCCTTCCCTCATCCAAGTGGAGCGGGATTCTTTATGTAGCTTGTTGAACTGCAGTCCATGCCTGTTAAAAAGGGTTTAATTAATTATTAATCTCCATTGGCACTATGAGAGAGAGAGAGAGAGAGAGAGAGAGAGAGAGAGAGCCTGAGAATGGAGAAATGAAATGAGAGAAGAGTTTCAAAAAGCATCTCCAAACATAGTTTTTCAAGAAGCCAATTAAAATAGATCACAACATTTCTAATTTTGTGTAACCGTTCCCCTAAAAGTAGTACTAAAACACAGCTCAATATGGAAGGGTCTGTAATATCACATTTATCCTATCTAATGTATTCTTTATGACTGGAAATGATACACAAAGTGATTGTAAACAGCAAGAAGAATACATTCAGCAAGAGACATAAGAACATAAGAACATAAGAAAGTTTACAAACGAGAGGAGGCCATTCGGCCCATCTTGCTCGTTTGGTTGTTAGTAGCTTATTGATCCCAAAATCTCATCAAGCAGCTTCTTGAAGGATCCCAGGGTGTCAGCTTCAACAACATTACTGGGGAGTTGATTCCAGACCCTCACAATTCTCTGTGTAAAAAAGTGTCTCCTATTTTCTGTTCTGAATGCCCCTTTTTCTAAACTCCATTTGTGACCCCTGGTCCTTGTTTCTTTTTTCAGGCTGAAAAAGTCCCTTGGGTCGACACTGTCAATACCTTTTAGAATTTTGAATGCTTGAATTAGGTCGCCACGTAGTCTTCTTTGTTCAAGACTGAACAGATTCAATTCTTTTAGCCTGTCTGCATATGACATGCCTTTTAAGCCCGGAATAATTCTGGTCGCTCTTCTTTGCACTCTTTCTAGAGCAGCAATATCTTTTTTATAGCGAGGTGACCAGAACTGCACACAATATTCAAGATGAGGTCTTACAAGTGCATTGTACAGTTTTAACATTACTTCCCTTGATTTAAATTCAACACTTTTCACAATGTATCCGAGTATCTTGTTAGCCTTTTTTATAGCTTCCCCACATTGCCTAGATGAAGACATTTCTGAGTCAACAAAAACTCCTAGGTCTTTTTCATAGATTCCTTCTCCAATTTCAATATCTCCCATATGATATTTATAATGTACATTTTTATTTCCTGCGTGCAGTACCTTACACTTTTCTCTATTAAATGTCATTTGCCATGTGTCTGCCCAGTTCTGAATCTTGTCTAGATCATTTTGAATGACCTTTGCTGCTGCAACAGTGTTTGCCACTCCTCCTATTTTTGTGTCGTCTGCAAATTTAACAAGTTTGCTTACTATACCAGAATCTAAATCATTAATGTAGATTAGGAATAGCAGAGGACCTAATACTGATCCCTGTGGTACACCGCTGGTTACCACACTCCATTCTGAGGTTTTTCCTCTAATCAGTACTTTCTGTTTTCTACATGTTAACCACTCCCTAATCCATGTACATGTGTTTCCTTGAATCCCAACTGCGTTCAGTTTGAGAATTAATCTTTTGTGCGGGACTTTGTCAAAAGCTTTCTGGAAATCTAAATAAACCATGTCATATGCTTTGCAATTATCCATTATCGATGTTGCATCCTCAAAAAAATCAAGCAAGTTAGTTAGGCACGATCTCCCTTTCCTAAAACCATGTTGACTGTCTCCCAGTACCCTGTTACCATATAGGTAATTTTCCATTTTGGATCTTATTATAGTTTCCATAAGTTTGCATATAATAGAAGTCAGGCTTACTGGTCTGTAGTTACCTGGTTCAGTTTTGTTTCCCTTTTTGTGGATCGGTATTACGTTTGCAATTTTCCAGTCTGTCGGTACCACCCCTGTGTCAAGAGACTGCTGCATGATCTTGGTTAGCGGTTTGTAAATTACTTCTTTCATTTCTTTGAGTACTACTGGGAGGATCTCATCCGGCCCAGGGGATTTGTTTATTTTAAGAGCTCCTAGTCCCTTTAACACTTCTGCCTCAGTTATGCTAAAGTTATTTAAAACTGGATAGGAACTGGATGACATGTGGGGCATGTTGTCAGTATCTTCCTTTGTAAAAACTTGTGAAAAGTAATCATTTAACATATTTGCTATTTTTTTTTCTTCCTCTACGATTTTGCCATTTGTATCTCTTAAACATTTAATCTCCTCTTTGAATGTTCTCTTGCTGTTGTAATATTGGAAAAACATTTTGGAATTGGTTTTAGCTCCCTTAGCAATGTTCATTTCTATTTCTCTCTTGGCCTTTCTAACTTCCTTTTTGACTTGCATTTGCAGTTCTGTGTACTCTTTCTGTGTACTTTCTTTTTGGTCCTTTTTTAATGCTCTGTAAAGTGCCTTTTTTCGCTGAATATTTTTTTTAATTGATCTATTAAACCATTTTGGCAATTTAGTTTTACATTTAGATTTGTCTACTTTAGGGATATAATTGTTTTGCGCCTCTAGTACTACATTTTTGAAGAACAACCATCCTTCTTCTGTGGGTGTTTTCTCTATTTTACTCCAATCTACTTCTGTTAGTCTCTGTTTCATGCCTTCATAGTTTGCTTTTCTAAAATTGTAAACCTTAGCTTTAGTCTTTACTTTTGAGGATTTAAAAAACACTTCAAATGAGACCATGTTGTGGTCTGAGTTTGCCAGTGGTTCTCTGACCTCTGTTTTAGTTATTCTATCTTCGTTATTTGAAAAGACTAAATCAAGGCATGCCTCCCCTCTAGTGGGTGCCTTCACAAATTGTGTTAGGAAGCAGTCATTTGTCATTTCCACCATTTCTATTTCATCCTTCGCGCTACCCACCGGGTTTTCCCATTTTATTTGGGGGAAGTTGAAATCCCCCATTAGTATGGCTTCTCCTTTGCTACACACATTTCTAATGTCATTGTATAACAGATTATTTTGCTCACCGTCTGAATCTGGCGGTCTATAGCATGCTCCTATTATTATGCCTTTTGAATTTTTGTCTGTTATTCTGACCCATATTGATTCGGTTTTATTTTCTTTGTCCAGGTTTAACACCTGGGCTTCAAGACTGTTTCTTATGTATAGCGCTACCCCTCCTCCTCTTCTGTCCTGCCTGTCTTTCCTATACAGTGTATACCCACAAATATTATATTCGTCCCCATCACTCTCAGATAACCACGTTTCTGTAACACCTATCACATCATAGTTACCTGTTAGTGCAGTAGCTTCAAGTTCTAGAATTTTGTTTCTGATACTTCTAGCATTTAGATAAATACATTTAATGGTTGTCTTACCTGAGTTGTTGTTCTTGTTTTGATGCGGTCTCCCTTCTGTTTTTTTGTTGATTTCTCCCCCCTTCCTTTCTAGTTTAAATGCTTCCGAACCTGCTCGAGGATCTTTTCTCCAAGTAGACTAGTTCCCTTGTTATTTAAATGCAGTCCATCCCGTCTATACAGATAGTCCTCGTTGTAGAAAGTGGTCCAATGATCAAGATAGGTGAAGCCTTCCCGTGTGCACCACGTCTTCAGCCATTGGTTTTGATTTATTATTTCCAGCTGTCCATATGGTCCTTTGCAAGGTGCGGGTAGTATACCAGAAAATACCACAGTTTTGGTTTTCTCTTTTAATTTCCTTCCTAGCTCTCTGAATTTGTTTTGCAGGGATTTTGGTCTGTCTCTTCCAATGTTGTTTGTACCGATGTGGACGACTACTACCGGGTCGTCTCCTGTTCGTTCTAGGAGCCTGTCCACGTTTTCAGTGATGTGCTTGACCGAGGCTCCCGGAAGGCAGCACACTGTTGTAGTAAGGGGGTCCAAACTGCGAACTGAACTTGCTGTGTTTCTCAATATGGAGTCCCCAACAATCATGACCTCCCTTCTTTTTGCTGTCTGGTCACCACTGTCAATAGGGTCCTGGATGTTGTTCCTTTCATTCTCTTGTTGTTGGTTCTGCTCATCACAATTCTGAAGTGACTCAAATCTGTTGGTTGTTTTGATTTCTGGTGGTTGTGTTTGACGAAGTTTCTTTTTTTCCCTGCTTCTGCCTACCTGAACCCAGCTGTTCTGACCTTCTATCTCCCTGGTGGCTTTCAGTCTGTTAGGGGTGATGCAGACTTCCATGAATTGTGGGTGTGCCAGTTCCTCAAGATCCTGTTGCTGTCTCACTTCTTCCAGCTCCATTTCTAGCATACTTACTAGTTTATGCAAATCCTGGATCGCGCGGCACTTTACGCACACTTGGTTTAGCTCCGCTGGGTTTTCTCGGATTTCCCACATCAAGCAGGTGTCACAGATTACTGGCTTGAAGACCATGTTGAGGGTTTTTTTTTTTTTGAAGTTTAGTTTCTTCTGCAGCCGTCAACCTGCTTTCAATCTGCTTCGAAACTGCTCTGTACTTTTCCACGCCTGTACTTCTCCCACTTGCTGTCGCTTCCACTCGCTGTCGCTGGGAAGACTGCCTCGTTTAACTGCGTTGTTCTGCTGTGCTGTCGGCTCCTCCCCTCGCCCGTGTCTCAAAACGGCGCTGAATTTGAATCAGCTGCTCCGAGTTTCAGCTTGTTTGTTATCAGAAAAACACACGCGGCTGTGTTTCCCCAATGTCCTCTGTTTTCTGATTAAAGCAATTCAAGATGCAATTTCTCCTTTCTGCTTCGAAACTGCTCTGTACTTTTCCACGCTGTACTTCTCCCACTTGCTGTCGCTGGGAAGACTGAGACCTGAGAAATGTAATTGGCTTTTTGGCATTCTATTTTGGTACCTTTAAGGCAATTCCGGTTTATATGTAGTTTTCTTTTAGTGAGAGAAATTCTCTTTCAGAATTCAACAAATATATTACATATTTGAAAATATATACATGTTTTAGGTAAAAACCAAGCAAATGAGCAAATGTGTTGTCCAAAATGAGATCTATGAAATCCAATTACATTGTGGACATATTCCAGGTTTCTTCTCATTGATCAGTGTGGAGTTTACCCAGAACATGTAACAGATAGATTTTTTTTACCATTTTGTAATTAATATTAAAATGTGTGAGGTTATATTTGAGTGTTTCTGTCAGTGTTGCAATTTGGCAAATCATGCAGCTTTCTTAAACTGGGTTTATAAGAAGTTTTTAGGTTGTGTTGAAGAACCGCAAGTGCAGCCTGTCTCACCGGCCACCCAAAAATAAACAAATAAATAAAACAAAGAGAAACAAAACAAAAATCCAGACAAAACTTTACACAAATACACAAATACAAAAAAAAAAAAAAAAAAAAAAAAAAAAATTTCCTACAGGTTAGCTTCAACAATTCTGATCCTCAAATCCAGCACTTTATGTCAATGATATAGAATTTGAACATTTGAAGTGTAAGGCTTTCGCCAGTAAAATGTTATTGTATTTTTTGGGTTTGGACCCTGCACACTAGTAGCCCATACGAGTTCAGCAAATTCCTCAGTAGACGGTAATTCACCTGTTATGCTACTTTAATAAATTTTGGAGTAGAAACGTGACTTTTTTTGTTCTTGGTAGCTACCCATGATAGATGCTGCTTAAGGCTAGTGTAACATGAATTGTATCTCATCTTAGTGCTAAGAAAACTTAAAGCAATCAACAATCCGATCACCAAACATTATGAACGACGCACTATAATCTAAAATTTTCTATACGCTTTTAAAGGGATTTTCCCTAACCACCATTAAATATATATATATATATATATATATATATATATATATATTATATATATATATATATATATATATATATATTATCATTGTAGCAGCTTCAGTATTTTTATACACAACAAAATTATGAAGCACTATCATTTTAGGGGTCACCTGCAAATGGAAAAAAAAAATAGCTTAATGAAAAGGTTGTATGCTTTTTTGTTTTTCTCTTTGATCAATGAAGCTTGCCAGGGCTACATATACTACGGTTTTACAACTTGATTCTATGCAAAAAAAAAAAAAAAAAAAAAAAAAACAGCAAAACAGTTTATAGTCAATTTGTGCAGCCTTTTAGTGGGAGAAGACAATTTACCCACCCTTAGCAACTGTACTAGTTTTTGACCGCACACTTCCTATAGTGTGAGTCTTGTGTGTGATATTTGCATTCTCACAATGGTGGAGGGAGAATTTGGATTTTATAAACTGCATGGAAACCAAGCGATTTGGTAAACTGTAGATTACATCTGACCACACGATCTAGGTGTTAAAAATGAAGACTCACAGAATACGACAGTGTACCAAATCTGAAGATTACTCAGTGTGTGGCATCACTGATAAAGACATGGCAACGTGGCAGCGCATGTCCTTAACAAGTAAAATTAAAACTAAACATTAAAAAAAATGCAAAGATTTGTACCCCTGTTCAAATTTCTCACAGATGCTAAATAGTCTGTTTAAGCTTTTCAGTGCCTTTGAAAGGTCTTATGCATTTGATGTCTCTCCTGGTGTGCCAATGACAAATGGTCTCTACATAAATGTATTGTTACATTCACAGGTCTTAAATTATTGGTATAACCCACACAAAGGGAAACTGCAATGTCTCAGCTGAATATGATGTTTCAATGCTCTGCTTCAGTAAGGAAAACCCTTATCAATGTAAGAAACGCATTTGAGGAATTCTTGCAACATAATTTGTGATATATGTATTTGTAAAAGTTTGTGATTTGGAGTGCAGCATTTCTAAAACTGACTACTCAAAAGATTTATTTTAAGTTAATACTACATGGGTTGAGCTTCTTATTGTCAGACAAATAATTTTGTACAGTCTGAGCAAGTCCAAACTGCAAAATATGACACCACTTAAAAATTATTAGGCTACCTACACAGAATGCATTAATGTATATGGTTGTAAAATAGATCAACAAAAATGTTAATAAAACCGATTTTTTACCACTGCAGGAATAGATAATTCTATTCAACTTCGCAGTATATAACGTAAGTGAACTTACTTGAAGATGTGCTGCGTATTAGCAATCTTAACTGTACTGTAGCAATACAGATGATCACATCCTTAACTCTTAATTAAAATTATAGGTGTACAATGCCAAGGGAAGATCGGACCCCCCCAGAGACAAAAAAATAATAATTATAATGGCAAGATTTAATACAAATTAGTATAATTTGCACCTGCTGTGGAAGGCTGTTACACTGCAATTACCTCCTGCCAACCCCCTATTATCTTCCAATGTCTGGAAGCTGCCTGCAAGTCAAAACTTGCTCTTCATCTAATTCTGTGGAGGTCTGTATTTTTCCTGAAACTCAACCAAACAAAATAAATGCCATGGAAAAGGAAGGCTGGAAGAAAGGAAGTCTGGATAATTGACATCCCCTTTTTATCAAATTTACTGAACAAATTGTTATCCGGACAATCTTTATTTTATAAATTCATGAAATCCTAGCTATCTGACCACAGTGTGAGAGTGATTGTAATCCCTCTGCAGTGACTGTAATCCCTCTGCAGTGATTGTAATCCCTCTGCAGTGATTGTAATCCCTCTGCAGTGACTGTAATCCCCCTGCATTGACTGTAATCCCTCTGCAGTGATTGTAATCCCTCTGCATTGACTGTAATCACCCTGCAGTGATTGTAATCCCTCTGCAGTGTCTGTAATCCCTCTGCAGTGATTGTAATCCCTCTGCATTGACTGTAATCCCTCTGCAGTGCCTGTAATCCCTCTGCAGTGACTGTAATCCCTCTACAGTGCCTGTAATCCCTCTGCAGTGCCTGTAATCCCTCTCCAATGCCTGCAATCTCTCTGCAGTGCATGTAATCCCTCCATACAGTTTGTGGACTTCCATTTGCTGTTTTCATTTTAAAACAGGGTGTCTGCTGCTATATTAGGTTAAACACATGTCCAAGTGTCAGACAATCTGTTATACTTAAACTGCATCGACACTGGACAGAGCGACGCAGGCAAAGCCTCAGAATGTCAATCCACATAGGCACGACCTGGAAACGATCCAAAAGACTGGAAATAAATGCATGACCCCGCCCGTGCATTCGTACTGGACACACTAGAGATGGGCTGTCCCATTACAAAACAGGGCTTGCTTGGTTACCACCCTGACCTTCAGCAACTCAGTTGTAAAATAAAGGTTGGACTTGTAGAATCTATAGAGAAGAGTGATTGAACACCCCTATATATCCAACACTTTTACTGTTGTCATTATTATTAGTAGTAATTGTACAGCTGTAGTCGTAGCATTTTTTTTCCCCGTGGTACCAGTAGTCGTACTAGTCTGGTTTGAAGCTGGGCAATAGTAGTATAGGTGAACTGATATTTTCAACAAAATGATTTTATTGTTATACAGCGACAGCGAGTGGGAGAAGTACAGGCGTGGAAAAGTACAGAGCAGTTTAGAAGCAGTAAGGAGAAATTGCATCTTTAATTGCTTTAATCAGAAAACACAGGACATTGGGGAAACACAGCAGCAGCTCAAAGTCAAACAGCCGCGTGTGTTTTTCTGATAACAAACAAGCTGAAACTCGGAGCAGCTGATTCAAATTCAGCACCGTTTTGAGACACGGGCGAGGGGAGGAGCCAACAGCACAGCAGAACAACACAGTTAAACGAGGCAGTCTTTCCAGCGACAGCGAGTGGAAGCGACAGCGAGTGGGAGAAGTACAGGCATGGAAAAGTACAGAGCAGTTTAGAAGCAGTTTGAAAGCAGGCTGACGGCTGCAGAAAAAACTAAACTTCAAAAAAAAAAAAAACCCTCAACATGGTCTTCAAGCCAGTAATCTGTGAAACCTGCTTGATGTGGGAAATCCAAGAAAACCCAGCGGAGCTAAACCAAGTGTGCGTAAAGTGCTGCGCGATCCAGGACTTGCATAAACTAGTAAGTATGCTAGAAATGGAGCTGGAAGAAGTGTGACAGCAACAGGATCTTGAGGAACTGGCACACCCACAATTCATGGAAGTCTGCATCACCCCTAACAGACTGAACGCCACCAGGGAGATAGAAGGTCAGAACAGCTGGGTTCAGGAAGGCAGAAGCAGGGAAAAAAAGAAACTTCCTCAAACACAACCACCAGAAATCAAAACAAACAACAAATCTGAGTCACTTCAGAATTTTGATGAGCAGAACCAACAACAAGAGAACGAAAGGAACAACATCCAGGACCCCATTGACAGTGGTGACCAGACAGCAAAAAGAAGGGAGGTCATGATTGTTGGGGACTCCATATTGTGAAACACAGCAAGTTCAATTCACAGTTTGGACCCCCTTACTACAACAGTGTGCTGCCTTCCGGGAGCCTCGGTCAAGCACATCACTGAGAACATGGACAGGCTCCTAGAACGAACAGGAGACGAGTTGGTAGTAGTCGTCCACATCGGTACAAACAACATTGGAAGAGACAGACCAAAATCCCTGCAAAACAAATTCAGAGAGCTAGGAAGGAAATTAAAAGAGAAAAGCAAAACTGTGGTATTTTCTGGTATACTACCGGCACCTTGCAAAAGACCATATAGACAGCTGGAAATAATTAATCAAAACGCATGGCTGAAGACGTGGTGCACACGGGAAGGCTTCACCTATCTTGATCATTGGACCACATTCTACAACGAGGACTATCTGTATAGACGGGACGGACTGCACTTAAATAACAAGGGAACCAGTCTACTTGGAGAAAAAAACCTCGAGCAGGTTCAGAAGCATTTAAACTAGAAAGGAAGGGGGGAGAAATCAACAAAAAAACAGAAGGGAGACCGCATCAAAACAAGAACAACAACTCAGGTAAGACAACCATTAAATGTATTTATCTAAATGCTAGAAGTATCAGAAACAAAATTCTAGAACTTGAAGCTACTGCACTAACAGGTAACTATGATGTGATAGGTGTTACAGAAACTTGGTTGTCTGAGAGTGATGGGGATGAATATAATATTTGTGGGTATACACTGTATAGGAAAGACAGGCAGGACAGAAGAGGAGGAGGGGTGGCACTATACATAAGAAACAGTCTTGAAGCCCAAGTGTTAAACCTGGACAAAGAAAATAAAACCGAATCAATATGGGTCAGAATAACGGACAAAAATTCAAAGGGCATAATAATAGGAGCATCCTATAGACCGCCAGATTCAGACGGTGAGCAAAATAATCTGTTATACAATGACATTAGAAATGCGTGTAGCAAAGGAGAAGCCATACTAATGGGGGATTTCAGCTTCCCCCAAATAAAATGGGAAAACCTGGTGGGGAGCACGAAGGATGAAATAGAAATGGTGTAAATGATAAATGACTGCTTCCTAACACAATTTGTGAAGGCACCCACTAGAGGGGAGGCATGCCTTGATTTAGTCTTTTCAAATAACGAAGATAGAATAACTAAAACAGAGGTCAGAGAACCACATTTGAAGTGTTCTTTAAAATCCCAAAAGTAAAGACTAAAGCTAAGGTTTAAATTTTAGAAAAGCAAACCATGAAGGTATGAAACAGAGACTAACAGAAGTAGATTGGAGTAAAATAGAGAAAACACCCACAGAAGAAGGATGGTTGTTCTTCAAAAATGTAGTACTAGAGGCGCAAAACAATTACATCCCTAAAGTAGACAAATCTAAATGTAAAACTAAATTGCCAAAATGGTTTAATAGATCAATTAAAAAAAATATTCAGTGAAAAAAGACACTTTACAGAGCATTAAAAAAGGACCAAAAAGAAAGTACACAGAAAGAGTACACAGAACTGCAAACGCAAGTCAAAAAGGAAGTCAGAAAGGCCAAGAGAGAAATAGAAATGAACATTGCTAAGGGAGCTAAAACCAATTCCAAAATGTTTTTCCAATATTACAACAGCAAGCGAACATTCAAAGAGGAGATTAAATGTTTAAGAGATACAAATGGCAAAATCGTAGATGAAGAAAAAAAAAATAGCAAATATATTCAATGATTACTTTTCACAAGTTTTTACAAAGGAAGATACTGACAACATGCCCCACATGTCATCCAGTTCATATGCAGTTTTAAATAACTTTAGTATAACTGAGGCAGAAGTGTTAAAGGGACTAGGAGCTCTTAAAATAAACAAATCCCCTGGGCCGGATGAGATCCTCCCAGTAGTACTCAAAGAAATGAAAGAAGTAATTTACAAACCGCTAACCAAGATCATGCAGCAGTCTCTTGACACAGGGGTGGTACCGACAGATTGGAAAATTGCAAACGTAATACCGATCCACAAAAAGGGAAACAAAACTGAACCAGGTAACTACAGACCAGTAAGCCTGACTTCTATTATATGCAAACTTATGGAAACTATAATAAGATCCAAAATGGAAAATTACCTATATGGTAACAGGGTCCTGGGAGACAGTCAACATGGTTTTAGGAAAGGGAGATCGTGTCTAACTAACTTGCTTGATTTTTTTGAGGATGCAACATCGATAATGGATAATTGCAAAGCATATGACATGGTTTATTTAGATTTCCAGAAAGCTTTTGACAAAGTCCCGCACAAAAGATTAATTCTCAAACTGAACGCAGTTGGGATTCAAGGAAACGCATGTACATGGATTAGGGAGTGGTTAACATGTAGAAAACAGACAGTACTGATTAGAGGAAAAACCTCAGAATGGAGTGTGGTAACCAGTGGTGTACCACAGGGATCAGTATTAGGTCCTCTGCTATTCCTAATCTACATTAATGATTTAGATTCTGGTATAGTAAGCAAACTTGTTAAATTTGCAGACGACACAAAAGTAGGAGGAGTGGCAAACACTGTTGCAGCAGCAAAGGTCATTCAAAATGATCTAGACAAGATTCAGAACTGGGCAGACACATGGCAAATGACATTTAATAGAGAAAAGTGTAAGGTACTGCATGCAGGAAATAAAAATGTACATTATAAATATCATATGGGAGATACCGAAATTGGAGAAGGAATCTATGAAAAAGACCTAGGAGTTTTTGTTGACTCAGAAATGTCT
The DNA here is from genome assembly GCF_017654505.1 of Polyodon spathula. Classification (NCBI taxonomy): domain Eukaryota; kingdom Metazoa; phylum Chordata; class Actinopteri; order Acipenseriformes; family Polyodontidae; genus Polyodon; species Polyodon spathula. The sequence goes on along the minus strand of NC_054571.1, from coordinate 4,647,361 downwards.
TCATCTAGACAATGTGGGGAAGCTATAAAAAAGGCTAACAAGATGCTCGGATACATTGTGAAAAGTGTTGAATTTAAATCAAGGGAAGTAATGTTAAAACTGTACAATGCACTAGTAAGACCTCATCTTGAATATTGTGTGCAGTTCTGGTCACCTTGCTATAAAAAAGATATTGCTGCTCTAGAAAGAGTGCAAAGAAGAGCGACCAGAATTATTCCGGGCTTAAAAGGCATGTCATATGCAGACAGGCTAAAAGAATTGAATCTGTTCAGTCTTGAACAAAGAAGACTACGTGGCGACCTAATTTAAGCATTCAAAATTCTAAAAGGTATTGACAATGTCGACCCAAGGGACTTTTTCAGCCTGAAAAAAGAAACAAGGACCAGGGGTCACAAATGGAGATTAGACAAAGGGGCATTCAGAACAGAAAATAGGAGGCACTTTTTTACACAGAGAATTGTGAGGGTCTGGAATCAACTCCCCAGTAATGTTGTTGAAGCTGACACCCTGGGATCCTTCAAGAAGCTGCTTGATGAGATTCTGGGATCAATAAGCTACTAACAACCAAACGAGCAAGATGGGCCGAATGGGCTGTTGGCCTAGCCGTTTCGTTTGTAAACAAGAATATGGTCTTATATATATATAATATATATATATATATATAATATATATAGATATATCTATATACTATATATATATATATAACACACTGCAATCTCACAAAGAAATTCCCTCTGATCCTTTAGGAAAAACAGTTCCGTTTTTTCATAAATTTTAATGCAACATTATTATTATTATTATTATTATTATTATTATTATTATTATTATTATTATTATTATTATTATTCAAATCTGTTTTATTATGTGCAGGTCACCACTTACCTAGTATTATTATTTACTTTTGTTTAGTTTTTCCTTTTAAAACAGTCCGGTGAACTCGACAGAAAACACTTTATAAATATGAATTATCTTCTAAACTCTGTGTGAGCTTGGTAATGTTGGGATGTGTCTCACAGAATACAAACGTGTTGCTGGCTTTGTTTTACAATGTATAGTGCAGCAGGACCGTGATAATGTTTGGTGAATCTCTACAAAACTTTGCTTTATGCGTATGTAAAGAACTTCTTGTCATGGATTTGTGGCACAGAACAATTTAGTGAACAAAATATTATTTATCATAAAAACAAACAAACAAACCAAAAAAAAAGCCATAGGTTAAAATTAGGTCACATGTTCAAGTTGTGTGAATGCAGGACCTTTTTGTGTCATTTTTAAAAGTCAGCAAAAGTTCAAATGTTTTCATTTAAATGCTGGATATGTAGATATGCATATGTTCTGGTTTATTTTTGCTTATAAAAAAACACATTTTATGCAACTTGCCTAATCGAAAAGAAAATGTCTCTGTGCTGCTCAATGCACCCCCTGCAAGCCACCCAGGTGTTGCCTTTCTTCTGGATGTCTTTGTAGTTGTTCAATTTACAATCATATAAAAATGGACACTACTGCACCTCATAAATTAACTTTTCGTCATCCACAATTAACTCGTTTAGAGGCGTGGTGTGTTTTGAGGCGTGACGTGTCAACCTTGCTTCTGATTGGTCAGTTTTATTCCAGTCACCCGACGAAAAATAAGAAATAGAAACAGGTTCTATTTTAGCGACGCAGAATGTTCTCGAAGTGACGTCGCTCGCTGCTGGTGTGGATACTCCCATTTGACTGCAGTGACTCCTACATTATTCACTCCAGAGTGGCTGCAGCTTTACACTTCCTAAGACACCTCAGCATGGTACTGGTGGAAGTGTGTCAGTCATTGAAGCAGCTGGGTAGTTAATGACAGTAAATAAAGCTGTTGACAGGGTGGGAACAATGTCACCCTCCAGCTGAAATGACCAAGGCAGTTCAGGTGGGAGCATTGTAGGATCTTCTCCACTGCTGGCCCAAATGTATGGCCTGAGGAGATAGGCAACATCCAGCAAGGCAGACTTATACGTATCAGGGACCCTGGCCTGTGACAGCCAAAGCTGTCTGCGTGCTGTTATAAGGTCTGCCAGGCTTCGACCCAGGGCTTGCCCTTGGAAGCCTGATATTTGCAGCAGTGTGCTTGGGACCAAGCGCAGCTCCGAAGCTACTGGTTCAGGGAGGGGCGCCAATTGTAAACATGCCATCCAAGTAGGCTGTGAGGAGACCTGCCGTGTTGGCCAGGTGCGTAACTTGTGCTTCAGCTGCAAAAGCCTTCTTAAGGTGGGCATCTGTTATCCTGCATCGGCCATTAGGGAATGCAGGGTCCATTGACAGACCTCCTACCATAGGGGCTCGCACCAAGGCCACAATGGTAGAATCCACTGGCGGAAATTCAGCGCAGAGGCCGGTCAGTGTCAAGAAGACTGTACCTCCTCCAGATGACCGAGCAGCACTGTTCAGGCGCTGCCGTCCAGGGAACCTGGAGAAACTATGAGGCACGCTCCATAAGCACCCGACTGAGCTGAAGGGAGGGGTAGTACCAGTCCCTGAGGTAATCGAGGGTGCCGAAGCACCGAGGTGCTGAGGCACCGAGGGCGCTGAGGCACAGAGTATTACAGCACAGAGGGCACCAAAGCACCCAGGCTCTGGGGCACCGAGACACTGAGGGGCACCAAGGACCTGAGCAACAAGGGCGCAAGCACCGAGGGTAGTGGGCTGGGTGTCTAGTGGACCGAGTGCAGTCACACAACCAGGGCAATGCGTAGCATACAGAGGAGTGAACCACAGCCTACAGACAGTAAGAAAAAAGAGTGGGTGGATCAAAGTATCTGTGGAATCTACTTGACAGTGGGGCGAAGGCAGAGGAAAAAACACACACTCACACAGCAGCTGAAGAGGTAGGGTTGTTTCTTTCTTTATTTTTTGGGCCTAGTGCACTGAGCTTCCACTCATGTGGATGTATTTCCATGAGTGATTTTATTATTTTATGTCATATAAAGTTAGGATTTTAGTTTTTTCATTGTGACAGACTACAAAGCAAATACAGTATATTGCTAAGCCCAAACTCTTCACAACATATTTGAAGACTAAATTCAGGATATATTAAAAGAGGAATTTCAAAAAGACATTGCAAAACACTGGGTCTGAAGAATGCCCTTCTCTACATGCAGCTTTGAAGGGACACGCGCCTTGTAAAAGTAAAAGATTACCGGACAGTACCTTCACATCAGTTAGGGTAGCTTCAGTGTCTCACTGATACCTGATTTATAGAAAAAGTAAACAATGTCAAACAATACTAATGTCATCACTTGACCCTCTGACACAGGGAACAATGGATTTAGGTCAAACAGTTGAAATACAGCCATAACAATAAAACTATCCACAGTACTTGCATGAAAATAAATCAGACATTTGACATTCTTGGCCTGAGAGCTCTGCAGCTTTATCCATCTCCATCTTGCTATTGGCAGATCTGAAATGCTGCCTCTTGATTGTCTGTAGCCAACGTTCCATTCAGTTTGTAACACACGTCGTTTAACTCTTCATTTCTTCATTTCTGTTTCCTTCACACAGAAATCCTGTATTTTGTAAGGAGTCTAAGCAACTCCATCAATCGCCACAGAAATGTAATTTCAGACCTGGTAAATCTTTAATGGCTTTACAGACACATCATTCGCTTGGTCTTATTAAATAAACATTGCTGATTTCTCTTACATTAATCTATTTGGGCTCAATTTGCAAAATAAATGTCGCTATTGAAAAAAAAATGTATATTTCAACAAACACCTAATTGGAAAATGGATGCATGGCTTCTGTAGGGCTTGTATTGCAGTGAATGTCAGTTTTACATTGGCAATGTTGGCTCTACAATGTGGAAATCAGTTTGAAGCAGGATGTTTTAAATCTCTTATGAAAGTATTGACAATGCAAATGAATCAGCGCTGCTTCAGTTATAGTTAGGCTTGGCATAATTTAACTACATTTCTTTTATAGTTTTGACAGATAATATTGTTTATTGTCAATTTAAATATTCATAGTTGTGCAAAATTGTGTGTGGGGGTCATTTAAATCACAGCTCAAAGCACAGCGCGTACCAGATCCTGGGGGGGAGTCACTGGAATCTTTTCAAAGCACAGCACGTACCAGATCCTGAGGGGGAGTCACTGGAATCTTTTCAAAGCACAGCGTCACGAATCTCTTCACCACAGCATGGGGGGGGGGGGGGGGGGGGGGTGTACTGGAATCTCTTCAAAGCACAGCACGTACCAGATCATGGGGGGGGTCACTGGAATCTCTTCAATCATGGGGGGGTCACTGGAATCTCTTCAAAGCACAACGTGTACCAGATCATGGGGGGTCACTGGAATCTCTTCAAAGCACAGCGTGTACCAGATCATGGGGGGTCACTGGAATCTCTTCAAAGCACTGCGCGTACCAGATCATGGGGGGGTCACTGGAATCTCTTCAAAGCACAGAGTGTACCAGATCATGGGGGGTCACTGGAATCTCTTCAAAGCACAGCGCACATTCCAGATTGTGAGTGGGGGTAGGGTGGGGGGGGTGGTTCACTGGAATCTTGTCAAAGCACAGCGCACATTCCAGATCTGGAAGGGGGTTCATTGGAATAGTCTCAAAGCACAGCGCGCGTTCCAGACTGTGTGGGAAATCCACAGCTGCTTCCTTCTATTTTCTAATTTCAAATCAATCAGTAAAGAGTTCCCTCACAGTTGTCAATGGAGGTGAAAAAGACAAGCTCAGAATAGTAGAAGACATCTGTAGGTGGTGTGTGGCTGCAGCAACATCAGCAGCCAAAGTTAAAATCAACCAGCTCTACCTCAGCAGTGGACTCTTACATTCGCTTTTCTCCTGATATTATTTCTGCTCAACAAAGTATTGCTAGCATGCCCAGATGGGGGCCATCTCTCCTCCAGGACCACCAGAGGTTTTCTCACTCAAAGGTTTCCTTCCACTCTGTCCAGCGGTTAGATTAGTTATAAATAAATAAGGGGGCCCCCTTCTTGGGGCAAGCGAAGCTCACTTCCCAAACTTACAGGCCGACAACATAGTCTAGCCCTCCAAGAGGAAGGTTCCTACTGGTCAGTGGGGAACCCTGGCCAAATAACTTGAACTACATTTTGTTTTCCATTCTCCTTAAATCTATTCATTTGCACCCATACAAGCTGTGGCATAACCTCATTACTTGGGTCATTCAGCTGATGTAAACAAAATCGCTGAGACAAATTACACACTAGCTTATCTCTCAAACTCTGTGTAACTGGAATTAGCAAAGCAGTTGAATTTGAAGAAGACGACGTCTCCCCTTCATCAGGAACTTCAGTAAGTCTGTGTTTTATCCCTGTTGCAAGTGGGAACAAAGATCTATCCGTAATGTTTTCCTCTGCTCTCAAAAGTACTGTAGTCGGTTGGAATGGCTGTAGTAGAGGCAGCATCTCAGCCATTAGCATCCACTGCTCAGGCGTGAGAGCTAAAGTAGCTGCACCAGACTTTTTGGTCAAATCTGGGTTTGAGAAAACAGCAGCAACCAGCCATTTTAATTCAGAACACGTTCAAACATGTAATAAACCGCGTTCCACCTTGTTTGTACATCCTGTATCAACTTGAGTGCTGCTTTTCTGTGCTCAGCACTTCTGTTTGTTTCCTATTTAAAGCGCTTGTTGCCATCTAACTCTTTTTAAAATATTCAACCAGTCTCCTTGCTGCTGCCAGTCTCCTTGCTGCTGCCACTAACGTATGGACTTGTCATACATCCTCTAAGCTTTTCTGAATGCAGAGATTTATATTGTGCCCTGCACGGCTCACTCTTGCCACGCTACAAAGCACGCTCGCTTGCAGAAAGCAAAGACATTGCTCTGCACACGTTGGCCGCGTTGTCATGAACAAAAGCTGTTACTTTTGTAGCCACTTCAAGCTCTGTGTTTATCTGCTTCTGCTAAATTCACAGCTGTGTGTCTCTCGTGTTGTTTTCGTGTCGCTGATACTTTTGACCCGAGTTCCCAGTTTTGCTTCTTGTGCTATGCTTGTCCTTATGTCGGTAGCGATGGACTCCTCAGTAGTGATTACACTCTTGACTTAAATCCTGTCTAAGCTTTTCCTTTGCACGTTCGTGGTCCAGAGTAATGGATTTGGAGAGTGTCTTTCGACAGGGTATTTCATAGGGTAAGATTCGCCATCAGATTTTTAAACGCAGCTCCCTCTACTGTACTAACAGGTCTGATATCTTGTGTGACAACATCCACTATCAGGCCTGTTATTTCTTTTGCTCTGACGCTTTTTGGAAGTGCTGCGTTGTGGACGGGGAGCTTTTTATTATTATTATTATTATTTAAAGGAACCAAAGGAAAGGCAAGTATTAAGAGTTTAGATGTCAACCGGTCCTAACAAAAAAAAATGTCCAATTAACTGATAGATGAGTTTTTGTTTTTCAACCATCGTGGTTATTTATCCATGGTGGTTATTCCAATGAATCGATGCATCGATACATCGTTGCATTGTCCCAGTCCTATCAAGGGGAAACCCCTATTCTGTTGCTGAAGTCGCAAGCACTTAGTCTTTATTCTAGCAGTCCCTTTATGCAGGCCTGGCTCCTGCCTCGTGAATAAGCAATTCTTACACCGCTTACCCAAGCATATTTATGTCCCACCTCTGCTCATTAGTGATTGGACAGGTGAAAAACTGGCAGTTTTCTGACTTTCCCGTTGGTTAAACTCCCAAGACCTTCAACTGAAACAAAGAATACCATCAATGGTTTAAGTCCCACCTCTGCTCACTGATGACTGGACACTTGCATAACAAGGGGCAGATCTTTGACGCTCCCATTCGTTAAACTTGGTCAAGACCTTAAGCCGAGGCAGAAAATACCTTCAACTCTTTATGCCCCGCCTTCACTCACTTAAGATTGGACTGCCGCAGAGAAAATGAAGTCTTCTATTGTTTGATTTTATTTTGTTTTAAAAAAATCTGCAAAATCAAATTGTAAAGAAAAAATAAAAAATGTATCTGAGATCACCTCTTTAGTTGATTAAACCCTAATATCTATCTATCTATCTATCTATCTATCTATCTATCTATCTATCTATCTATCTATCTACACACATTTTGCCAGTTTGGATGATGTACCTAAGCCAGTGTAAAATAAACACTGTGCTAAGTAAACTAAGAAGTCTCAACTGAAATATTTGTCAAACTATTTCGAATGCTTATTTCTTGGGTGTAGTGTGCAAGAAATGGCCAAGAAAAAGAAGTCTGTAACAATTTTTAATAACTATTTTTACAGGACTGAACGGAAATAAATAAAACTATGTTTATGGAAAATTATGGTAACAGTCTTATTTTGGGGATGCATTTTTCTAAAGAACAAATGACAATTTGCCAACAATTTGTTTTTGTCCTCATAATTACAACACTAACCAACACAACCATATTCCTACAGGCATATGATTATGAATAAATGCTTTCAATAATAAACACTGCTCCTTATTCAGATGCTGTAGAGAGAGGAAGAGATGGAGAAGGAAGGAAAGAAAGGGAGAGGGAAAGAGGAAGGAATGTAAGGTTAGATGAAGTAGTAACAGCTCCAATCACGTTGAATCACCGCCCCCTATGGGAAAAGTAGAGAATTTCTCCCTCCCTCATGGGAAGAAAGGAACTGTAGCTTTTTACAGTTAGCACAGTGAACTGGGCTCGTGTGCTAACACTAGACAAATCCCCTTCCAACATTTTCACAACAGAAATTCAACAATCTGAATTCTTACTTGAAGGTAATTGTTCTATCAATCTGGCCAGTGCTATATCTTAACATGTTTTTTTTTTTGTGAAATGTCACATCATTTAATGTCTTTCTGAAATGAGGAAATCAAAAGTGTGTGTGTGTGTGTGTGTGTGTGTGTGTGTGTGTGTGTGTGTGTGTGTGTGTGTGTGTGTGGGAGGGGGAGGGGATTTGAAGAGAGAATTAATACATTTTTGTAAAATGCTATGGTGTCAATTTGATTGAAACAGTGTATTATAAACAATGGGGAGTTGTTCAGTCAATCAGAAAGTTCACGCATTATCTTACATATGGTTGGCTATAATGTTCATGTACAATGCTAAGAAGTTCTCTATATCTGTCACAGAGATACCTCGAATTGCTTAAGCAGCATCGTGTCTCTTGCGTTCTCTATACCTGTCACAGAGATACCTCGTATTGCTTAAGCAGCATTGTGTCTCTTGCGTTCTCTATACCTGTCACAGAGATACCTCGTATTGCTTAAGCAGCATCGTGTCTCTTGTGTTCTCTATACCTGTCACAGAGATACCTCGTATTGCTTAAGCAGCATGGTGTCTTTTGCGTTCTTTGTAGTTGGTTGCAAAACTACAAACGATCGGCTTGCGACATGCATTAACATAATTTATATTATGTTGTTACAAAATAAAGTTATATTAAGAAAATGGTTTAAAAAGCACAGAACTTAGGTTCAAAACTTTTTTTTTTTTAATTGTAAGATCTTGCCTCTTTGATTTCTTCTATTTCAAGTCTAGATGTTCTTGAAGATAGTAACAGTGTCAAGAGATGTTTGATATTTCTGTTCTCCCATTAGGATTTCTGGCAACAAATTGTAACGCTAAGAATTGTATTGTCTATTTTCAAATGTGGTTGCTACAAATAGGGCAAGATGACTAGACCATGGCATCTTATAGTTTTACTAGAGATTTAGATAATTATGTAACAGCCGTGGCAAATTAGATGTGGTATAGCACAGGCCGTTTGATAACCTTTCAGTTTTCTTTTGGTCTATCTTTATTTGCTATTCTCTCTGTGAAAATGTTGTGAAGTACCGGAGCTCTGCACTGCTAATGGAGAGTTGAAGAGTTAAGTCATTAGCGTTTGGTGGCAGGTTGTTTAAAATCTTCTTGTTTGGGATGTTAAGTGTGCAGCGGTACTCACTGTAAGGAACGCACTCGTACTGGATCTCTAGGTATTTGTAGGTACCCGGGCAGGGGTCAGGGAAGACATCGGAGCCAGCCACCACCACGCACTGTGTCCGGTTGTTGCACCTAAAGGATTCAAGAAAGAAAAGAAAAACACTGAAATCATTTCGCTACCATTTTTAAATGTAAAAACGCCCAATTGGAAATGTAACCATTGCATAAAAACAAAGGAACAGGTACAAAAAGGGGAGCATGTCACTGACCCATCAATGCTCATCCACTTCCTGCTAGTAAAAACTTGGTTAAGTCAGGTCTTAAATTATCGCAGCGATTCAGCATGAACAATATGGCAAGGTAACCCATTATAGCCTCTGGGCCTGGTTTGTGTGTTCTATTGATTTTAAGGTGTTTAAAGACTACAATCAGGTCCCCCTTAATTCTATTTTGTATTTTATATAGAGCCTTTCATGTACAAACATAACAAAGCACTGTACAGTTCAATAAAAGAGACATAACAGACATTACAATTAAAATATGTAAACATTTGTAAATACAAGTGAATAAAAGTACATTTTAAGACGTGATTAAAAAATATCCAGAGTCTCAGTCTTTGATCACCCCAGGAAGAGCATTCCACAATCCTGGTGCATAACTGCAGAAAGCCCGTCACCCTTCAAACACAGCCCTGTTTTTGGAATAATTAAAAGAGCAGAGTCCATTGACCGCAAATTCCATGACGGCATATAGCTGTGTACCAAATCTTTTAAATTGCATGCAACCAATCCATTTAGGGCTTTATAGGTCATCAGCAGAATGTTTTATTTATTGCTTTATACCATGGGATTAGCCAAGAGGATTGAAGATCAACAGGCCATCTCAGTACCCACTGTCAGGCCCATCACCTTTTTTCTCCCTATTTTCCTCCCTAAGCCCCTGACCAATGCAGCACTCCCTGACCAATGCAGCACAGCCAGGAGCCCCTGCACTCCTAGCAGCTGTGCCTTTACTAGGCAACGACTTTGAGAATTCATTCCAAAACACACAAACATGATTCTGAGGTCTTAACCCTTTGAGGTCCATTTATTCAGCGCTTGTCTGGCATGTCACGTCTAATTTATTTTCACGCACACTGTTTATTTTACATGCGCTGTTTTAAAAGTATTTTTTTTTCACAGTAAAACAGGTTTAAAAGGCTCTGCATATCAACAGGACACTCAGTACTGCATCTCCAGCCCTGCCCCACCCCTTGTTCGCTGTATTTGCATCTACATCTTCATAGTCACGAATCACTCGATTTATCACCAAACTCCTCAACAGATCCAAGTCATTATTTTATTGCTATAACATCTCAAAAAGCTCCGTAAATGTCTGTGATATTCTTTGCGTGCAGGATGTGGAAGCAGCTCTCGTTTGTTTGTGTCCGTATTGTGTCTGTGATATTCTTTGAGCACTGGATACGGAAGCAGCTATCTTGCATGTTTATGTCTGTGTTATGTCTGTGGTGAAGGGACTACGGGCCCAATCTTCGATCTTCGCGCAATCCCCTCGCTAAATTTGTGCCTCGCAAAAAAATACTGCTTTGGCACAAAATGAAAGATATTCCAAAACAACACAAAGCATTTGCGAGAAATTGGAATACAGCAGTTTTTTGACCAATTTGCAAATCTGTTTGTGCCTCGCAAAACCGTCTGAGCATTCACTACCAATATAGCAACTGCACACAACAGCCAAGTGAGATTGCAGAATGATGGACAGTCACCATTAGTAATGTGACAAGCTGCTATCATTGGAGTAGCCACAGTATGTACCGATATAACAGCAGACGAGACCACACAATATATCGTTCACACATACATATGGACCATTCAAATACACAACTGGCTCCATAGCTAGGCGCCGAGTTTTCAAATTAATGTACTGATAACACCACTGTTTTATTGAATACGGACAGTATTGTATCACAAGAAAATACTATATGGGTTTCTTTAAAGACCAGCTGATCCGACACAGCTGTATGTTTTTTAAGTAAATTTTTTTTAAAAATGCTTTGGATACTGTCCTTTTTTTCTGAATGATTTTAATTTTTTTTTTTATGTAAGTCTTGCCGTGACAAAGTCTAACTGTAGTAGCATACTCTCTGATTTGTAAATGTAACGAGGTCATTCACCTGCAAAGTAAACATAAATCAAGCATTATTATATACACAATACACAGAAATGCGTTGTTATTCATTCTACTCACCCATTTGAACATCATGATTAAGCCCAGTTTGTAAGGTTTTGAGTGTCGCCGAAATGGATTACGCCATTTTTTTTTGTAAGAATCATAATTCATTCTAAATACGCTACCAGAATGTTAACTGTAGCCTACTATGATTTCTCAATAAATGAACAGTCTCTGTACAATTAGCAACACTGACATTCAGCAGACTGGACAGCTGCAAAAAAACGGACAGAAATTACGGTTAACAGAACTAGTTGTTCCGCCTCAACTAACTTATGATTGGACTGCTGCAGAGAAAATACAGGTCTTTGATTGGTTGGTCGTATCACCGGTCTGATTGTAGGAAAACGTTAACTGCAGCTGCCCACCCCTCACCCGTAATGCACAGCAACCTGTGGAATAGCCAAATAAAGCAATGGGCCACAATATGAGTGTATGACTATTTATACAATTAATTTACAGATGTGTGGCAACACACAGCAAAGATAACAGGCAGGACCTCCCTCCCCTCTTCATCCTTCTCTCAATCTTCATTTCTATACTTTGATGGCACAAGTTGGATGCCGATATGCCTTTGGAGCAGTGAAGAACACATATAACTGTATATGTAAACACAATACCGCTGTCCATCATATCAATATAGTGATAAAGCACATAACTGATCCGCCCATCCGGTGTGTGCGGATGGGGGTGGGGGTGGGGATTTGGGGTTGGGGTTCTGTACTATTGTACGTTTGTACTATTGCACCCAACTCCAGAGTAGACTGTTACTCTGACACTATTTGAGCCAGCTGTTATTGGAACTAGGGCATCGCAGTTATAATTATATTGGTATATTCAGACGATTTAGGACTTTCGCCCAATTCAAATTTATTGCGCTATGTGCATTTTGAATGTCCACCTAGAATACATTTGCATCTCATGTAACCATTTACCGATGCATTACCATATGCTAATAGGACCGTATTAAAGGAACAGAAGGAAGGCAGTGTGCTGGACAGAGGTGAGTGCATGTTTCCACACTCGTCTGTTGGGCATGGGAATACACTATAAATGTCACTATGATATGCACATGTTATATATGATATGCAAACAAAAAAAGAGGCTTATTGCTTGTATGTTTTTGCTGCAAATTGACTATGGTGATGCAGTATATAGGTTTTCATCACCATCAGCTTTACGTAAACTGGACTCGCTATATCATGCAGCATTGAGGTACAATACAAATACAAGATTTAATACTCATCATTTTGGTAGGCTGGACTCATTTGGCTTTACGCAGGTTGAAGCACTGGTATATTCTGGTATATAAGGCTATTCAATGTAAATTATATGAATATACTTATTTAAATGAATACCCTATAGCTTCCCATAGTAACCATAGCCTCAGATCTCATTTTTTTTTTGCATTTTAAAATCCCAGATGTGCGTACTGAGGCTGGTAAAGGATCCTTTGCTTATTATGCCCCATGGTCCTGGAATGAGTTCCAGTCCAACTAAAGCTGCAGACCAAGATATCTTTATTGCAATTTAAGAGTAAACTGCATGATTTTGTGACTGAGTTGTAATTGTTTTAAACAGTTGACTACTTTTGTGTATTTCGATTATTGTTTTAAATGTGATTTGCCTGTGTCTTAATTGTATTTTATTGTGTATTGTTCTTGTTGTCCGATTGACTTGCTGCTACCTGACATGACTTTGACATTGACATGCCTGTGCTGTATCTGCTTGCATTGCTTTAGCACAGTATTACATTGACATGCCTGTGCTGTATCTGCTTGCGTTGCTTTAGCACAGTATTACATTGACATGCCTGTACTGTATCTGCTTGCGTTGCTTTAGCACAGTATTACATTGACATGCCTGTGCTGTATCTGCTTGCAATGCTTTAGCACAGTATTACATTGACATGCCTGTACTGTATCTGCTTGCGTTGCTTTAGCACAGTATTACATTGACATGCCTGTACTGTATCTGCTTGTGTTGCTTTAGCACAGTATTTCATTGACATTACATTACATTGCATGCTGACCTTTGTCTAGCAGTGCTTTAACATGATCTTTACGTTTGAACAATACCAGTGGTGGACCGACTAATCTGATGAACAGGGAAACTATTGCTGTTAAGAGCGCTAGTTTCTTTTGGTGTTTTGTATTTTTCTTACTCAGACGTTGCATTCTACAATATATTGTATCTTACACTTTTGTCATTCAATTAATGAAACAGGAAATCTTTTTTTTTTATTTTACATGTTTTGCAACCAAATATGTTTTCTTTTTCTTTCTTTCTTTCTTTCTTTCTTTCTTTCTTTCTTTCTTTCTTTCTTTCTTTCTTTTTGTACACGGTTCAACATTTGAAAACTGTTTAATTCTCATCTGTCAGACAAAAAGGTACCAGATCTGGGATACTGCGCAATTTAACCCCTGGATATTAGAGATGAGAAGAAGAGGGGGAGCTGGGGGGGGGGCAAAGGGAGAGGTTCAAGAGAGCAGTAGGGAAGAAATTAAAAGAGAGGAAAAAATTAAAAAAGGGAGAGATGACATAGCAGGGGGAGAGAGAAGGAAGGCGAGGAAGGAAAGAGGTGAGAGGTAGAGAGGAAAGAGAAAGAGCTAAGGGAAATGGAGAAGGGGGAGCAATAGACAAAAAATGAGAGGACAGACAGGCAGAGAACGAGATAGAGTGAGAGCAGTAATGGAAAAGCTGACATTGTCACTAAACTGTAAAGAAATTGCTGGATCTCCTACATGAAAATGGGAGAGGCAGTTGTTACAGAATACAGACGTGCACACACACACACACACACACACACACACACTCACACATACACAGCCCCTCAGGGTAAAGGGCTCCAGTCAGAGAGATTGTGTCTTGATTAATGGCAAGGATACAAGCAGCGGGCCTCACTTCACTGCTCTGAAGACGACAGAAAGGGAAAAACAAACACACAAATTCACACTGCGTGGTTTATAAAAGTGATTAGAAGCTGTTTCTACATCACATATACTGACCTAAAAACTAGAGCTAGGGAAGAAAGCTTACAAAGACCACTTGCTTGTGTTCACGGTCACAATAATACAATATATTAATTCACTGTGGTACCAAATATATATTATATATATATATATATATATATATATATATATATATATATATATATAATATATATATTAATATAATATATATATATTATTTTTAAGTGCATCTGAGCAGATCATATTCCAAGAAGAAACACAGCACTGACCAGGCCTGCTGTTTACTTTATCTTTCTGAGATCTGAACAGACCAAAAACTGAATATGTCATCAGCAGCGCCAGGGCTAAACAAAAGTGGAGAGAAAAGAAAACGCAGAATAAAAGAAGCTGGTTTTACAAAGTTAGGAATGTCACTACATAATCAAAGTCTAGCCTTAAAACAAAGCCTCTTAATTGGATTCTTCCAGCCGTTTGTCAATCACATGTTCCGCTCGCCTCCCTCTGTTGTGTCACACAAAGCAGTGAAGCTGGGAGGACCTTTGTCTACTGCGCCTTCCTTTGTGCTTTTTATATCTTCACTGTCAGAATGGAGACAGAGACTGAGAACATAAGAAAGACGCAGTTTCTGTTGACAGCCTGGAGAACGCTTTCTTTTTCTTTGTTGCTACACATGTATTGAATTTTCTATCTAGTCTGCAAGCAATTCATTAATCTGGACTGTGAAACAGGCCTTAATTCTGCAGTATATGGAGATGAGAGCATACTTGACCTTAACTTTGGGTGTTTTGGTATAGTTATGGGTTGACTTATTCTGGGTTTAATATATTTATAACCAGGGGCTGTCCAGCGGATGGCTCTTGATGCATGTATGGCTCAAGAGTAGTTCGATTTAGTTAAATTTGGCTAATGTACTAAAAACGTTAAAGTAACATGCAGGAGATGCTGTTTTTTTATTGTTAAAATACAGAGAACAGTGAACAAGCATGTGACAAGCCAAAAAACGGGTTCTGCATGTGCACATAACTATTGCTGCACTGAAGATCAATAAAAATAATAATTATTATTAATAATAATAAATTTAATAATAATAATATACATTTTAAAAAATATATATATATATATATACACACACACACACACACACACACACACACACACACACACACACACACACACACACACACACACATAAACACACACATTATTATATATACATTTTATTAAAACATATAACCTTGCTATTTTGCCCTTGTGGCAGACACTATTTCTTGATTTGAGTTTCTTTTTTTGTCAAGTTGATTTTTTTTTGCAGTGCAAAACAAGAAATTGAAACTAAAATCGAGAAATACCATCCACCACTGGGACAAAAAAAATTGATTTTATAGCCATATAAATCCAAGTTTCAAAATAACATTGTATATACAGAGAGAGCTGTTCTTAAACAAGTCACCATGATTTCTTCACTTCAGGGATGTAATAGACAGGCCTGGCCGATACAAACTTGTATGGGTTGGTTGATCATCCTTTATTCTGTGGGTATAAGCCACACACTGTTAGAGCATTTAACAGCACCAGGGAATCCATCCAGACTGCATCAGCCACCTACCTGGGGTTTATTTATTAATTTATTTATTGCATTTATGTAGCGCTTTTTATACAAAAGTATCGCAAAGCACTGTGCAGTACATAGCAGAAAAACCACAATACATTTGTATAGCATGTCACACATACAACTGCTATAAACAGACCATTTAAATAACAGTATACACATAATAAATAAGCCCCAATTGTAAAGCTACATTACTACCCACTAAGATAAGAAAGCCATTTTATAAAAGTGCATTTTTAGTCTTGACTGTAATGGTCCCAGCTTTCCTATCTCCTCCCGTGTTGCTTTTGTTGACCCTAGCAATAACCAGCAGCCCCGCATCCTGATAAACTGTGGTAAGTGCATGCTATAACCAATGGAAAAGCATGGGGGGGGGGGGGGGGGGGGGTTTGCAGAGTTGCTGTGGTAAACTTTTAGAGGCGTTTTACAGTGGTCATTGATTTCTAATACACAACTTATAAAAATTAATATAATAATAGGAGAAATATAATATAATATAATAATTTTAAGAAGGCAAGTATGCTGCTATATGTCAATGTGTCCCAGTTCATTCCCGCCCCCCCCTTCAATGAGTGGTAAGAATTGATTGGAGAGGCTTGGCTAGCACTCCTTCCTGGGGTGTATACAGCAGCAGCACAGGTGCACCTGTTTGGTTCCCTTACTCGTGTTTTGGAAAGCAGGTTTCAAGGGAGAGGAAGCTAGCGTCTCTACAGCTGAAACCACCAATGGGGAATGTCAACAAACAGACTACAAACAAACTGCTCAACACTGTTGCTGCTGCCTGGTTAATGAACAAATACAGCAAGCACCCTGGATATTCTGATTTGGTGTAAATGTTAATATAATTGGGTGTGAAACTGCAAATGTAGAAATAGTATATACGACTTGTGTTCTGTTAATGAAGTGCTTCTTATCTTGTGTAGAGATACCACCCTGTCAACACTAATAGTAATCAATGGAAGTTCCAGAGCTCAAGCATTGTTCTTTTAATAAATGGAAGTTCCAGAGCTCAAGCATTGTTCTTTTAATAAATGGAAGTTCCAGAGCTCAAGCTTTGTTCTTTTAATAAATGGAAGTTCCAGAGCTCAAGCTTTGTTCTTTTAATAAATGGAAGTTCCAGAGCTCAAGCTTTGTTCTTTTGTGATTTATAAAGAGTTCATTATTATAATAAATCAGAGACACTGTATTAACTATAACCATTCCATTCAGCTGGAGCAGCATTGCCGTCTGTAACTATAGCTCTGCTCTCAACCAAGAATCCAACACAATGTATGTGTTTAAAATACTATTTACAGGCAGCACCTGCTTAATATATAACACAGACTGAGAAGGATCTTTACATTGATGCTTCTCATTACATATTGGTAGCACACCATTGGACCGAGCATTTTACTGTGTGTAGAATAGGTAGTGGAGTTCTAAATACACAGATTCTAAATACATCCATCTTAGTGCCATAGTACCATGTCTTTACAGGACAGACAACAAGACAAAAATGTGTTCAAAATCCATTGTGTTTACTTTGCTGGTAATGCTATGGGCTGCTGTGGATCTTTATGTATAGAGGTAGCGTACTGTATTTATCTACATACATACATACATACATATATATATATATATATATATATATATATATATATATATATATATATATATATATATATATATATATATATATACGACCTATACACCCTCTTTAAGAGATAAACTAAGATACCTCAGTCCCCTGTCACTGCACAAACAGGCTCGTCTGGGGGGCTGATGACATCATCGCAGACCCCAGCGGGCACCTCTTGGCAGGATCCCCCACCCTCCGCTACTTACTCCTGCAAACCCAACAGGAGCAATTAGTGCCAACCAGACAGCCTTCTGCTGCTAGTCACTGCACTTAAAATAGCCCTGCCACCCATGGGGGAACTCCGATCTGGAGAAGACCAGTCTCCTCTTTAATATACAAGACATGCAGTAGCACTCCCATCGGAGAAGACCAGTCTCCTCTTTAATACACAAGACATACAGTAGCACTCCCATCGGAGAAGACCAGCCTCCTCTTTAATACACAAGACATGCAGTACCACTCCCATCGGAGAAGACCAGCCTCCTCTTTAATACACAAGACATGCAGTACCACTCCCATCGGAGAAGACCAGCCTCCTCTTTAATACTCCCACAAGACATGCAGACAGCACTCCCATCGGAGAAGACCAGCCTCCTCTTTAATACACAAGACATGCAGTACCACTCCCATCAGAGAAGACCAGCCTCCTCTTTACTATACAAGACATACAGTAGCACTCCCATCGGAGAAGACCAGTCTCCTCTTTAATACACAAGACATACAGTAGCACTCCCATCGGAGAAGACCAGCCTCCTCTTTAATACACAAGACATACAGTAGCACTCCCATCGGAGAAGACCAGCCTCCTCTTTACTATACAAGACATACAGTAGCACTCCCATCGGAGAAGACCAGTCTCCTCTTTAATACACAAGACATACAGTAGCACTCCCATCGGAGAAGACCAGCCTCCTCTTTACTATACAAGACATACAGTAGCACTCCCATCGGAGAAGACCAGTCTCCTCTTTAATACACAAGACATACAGCAGCACTCCCATCGGAGAAGACCAGTCTCCTCTTTAATACACAAGACATACAGTAGCACTCCCATCGGAGAAGACCAGCCTCCTCTTTAATACACAAGACATACAGTACCCACCTCAAATAGGGCTCAGATCTCACAAATATACTAATCAGTAGAGAGAGAGAGCTTCAAATAATGAAGGAATACGGTATGAGTACATCAGACATGTATATACAGGTACTCCATGACCCACTCATGTACACCACGTATAATCAATGCCAAGCCTGTAGTAGTGTTTGTGGTGCTCACACGCCATATAGATGTACAAAGGGAAGCGATGGCATTCCCAGCCTTGACTTTAATATCAGATATTTGCATATTACAGTGGGATCTGCAAGTTACGAATGCAGTGACGCAAAGTCTTCCGTCACAATTGCAAGCACAATTTAAGTTGGTGCGATGTGTCATTTATACTACGACACATTGCTTTTATAAAGGGTAATCCGACAGCAACCAATCATACATTTTCATTAACACTGAATGTTGTGGCTTGAGCATAAAGCTCTGGCTTTTTAAAAAAATGCGTTTTTATCTGACTTGTAATTGTAGGTGGAGGATCCCCACGCGCAGCAACAGTTTAGCCACATGTGCTATTAATAATACAAGATGAAATGCAAATAAAAACAATAGACAAGCATAAATATATTAATTATTACTATTATTATTATTATTATTATTATTTATGTATTTATTTAGCAAACGCCTTCACCCAATATTATCCAACCTATTATAATTTCTTCCCATTCATCATTCATCATTATTACATGACTGTAAGCTAATGTTACACTACAAATACAGTCTGGCACGTCCTGAAATTATACCGTACATTAGGAACATAGGCGACACTGATAACAAAGATATTATCCTGATACCCACACATGTCACTTCACACTGTAACATCACCTGGGCAGAAACCAAAAATAAATAACATTCAATGAAAATGTGTTTCTTTTTTAAAAATCAATAAAATCCTTTAGGATTTTGTCTTTCAAAAGCACTTACTTGAAGTCGATAGCAGCCCCTAATGTTATTTTAATGAACTTTTTCATTTTCTTCTGCCACTTGGTGGCAGCAGTAATGAGGTGCTGCTGGATGAGTTTTCAGAAGATTCCCCTTTGCTTCCTGCGGCACTGTCAGGACAGTCGGCATGCTGTAATCTGTAGTGCGGGGGTAGGAACATGCCTCTCCCACTGTACCATCACCTCACGCCTCATGCACTGCATTCGAATAACTAAGCAAGGGGTGTCCAAGTGGGTGACCTGGTAAAAGCATGACCACGTGGTGTGCAGGGTGAGTCTTACAGTCAGGGGAGTGCAGGTTCTTTGCAAAGTCTCCGGTCTTCGTTGGTAATTGCGGAGGGAGCATTGCATTGGCTCTGGAGCTCCCTTGGGTTAGCGAGGCAGAACTGACAAAGTCTGTTGTTCCTCAGCGCTACAGCAGAGCCTGCCGTCCAGAAGCTTGGTCACATGCACCTGCAAGGCTGGCCTTTGAACTCCAGAGGACGGGTGCAGTGTACGATGAGATCACAGTTTCCAAGTGGATCTGAGATCAGTCTAGTTACACTGTAGCTATGATGCTTTGCTCTTGCTTTGGTCTTGTTTTAAGGTCCTGTTTTTTAATAAGAAAGTGAGTTTGACTTCAACCGAATCAAGCATTCGGCTCAGCGAATCTTAATGTTAATGAACTCTTTGTGATGTTCTATATTGTTTCAGCACAAGATAACAGGATCTGAAATGTACTGTGCGTCACTGAGGACAGTGCATTTATTATAGGAAAATGTACAAACAAGAGGCTCATCTATGCTGGCCTGGGTCCTAGTAGCTGCTTGTTCTCAAAGTGATTCCAGTGATTCTACCTCAACAGCATAACTAGGCAGCCCATTCTATACCCTCGCCACTCTCTGTATCTCCTACCATCTCCTCTAAGTCTATCTCCAAAGCATTTTCAGCTGTTTCTTCTAAACCTGGTTTATCTTGTCATCTCAACATAACAAACCGTTATATAATGCTTAAAACTGACAAAATGTCAGGAATGTGAGAAGGTGGTGATCTCAACATAACTATTTGAAATGTCTCCTGAGAACTATCTTTTCTTCTCAGCCAAACAGACTGTTATTTCTTTGCCCTTGTCCTTTATGAGCCAATGACTGGCAAATACATTTCACTTGTGATACAATATATCTCTTAATATTATTTAAAGTAATCATAGTCAACAATATAATTCCAGGGATCTTGGCCATGTTGCACTTACATTAACTACAAAGGTCTCAAATATGCAGTTTTGAAAATAACACATGTTATAGCACACAGGTATTTTCATTTTAAAACACTATATCTGGCACTATTTTAGGTTAAAGGAAACTCAGTTTCTATGCCTAATTTTCAGGTTATCTGATTGCACTTCCTGGGTCATTTCACCCCAGCATAGGGGAAACAGCTGGTTAGTTAATAACAGGAAAGAAGCCAGTGAAGGGGTGGGAACAATTTCACCCTTCAGGTGAAAGACTAAGGAAATGCAACACTAATGGAAAGCATGGCTTGCAAACAGAGATTTCTTTAACCAAGTGTAGTACCATCTGTCATGTTTTAAAATACAAAAACAAGTTTACTTTAACATTAAGTTAAAAAACAGTTAAAAACTGGAAATTTGAGACTTCTGTAACGAATGGAAGAGCACAACCCGTAAGAGTTATGGAACGGTTTTGTTAGCTGCAATCACTGTTGATAAATTTGGTCCCAGAAAGTGTCAGGCCTGGTTAACAATGCAAACTGTGCTGTACACCATTGCTCAAACTCTGGAGATATTAAGAGACAAACAGCCTCAGAATTCATCAGATTGTTCACTAAACCCTTGCTCTTCCATCTGTCTTCTGTTTGTCTTGATTCTTCCCAGTAACACATCACTAGGCAAACACATTTTATGTATTGAAATAAGTGGCAGTTTTGTTTATTCAGTACATCTCTATAACAGTGTACCAGTTCAGCCATATGTATTTTACAACCTACATGAATAATGTGCGTCAAATACAGTTTTTTTTAATAAAAATATCACCATGACCTACACCCTACTGTTCCAAATGTCTAAAATGTATATACATATAAAATGTATCCATTAATATGGTTGTCACTGTCCAAAAAAGTGCATATATCTTATGTATGAGCTCTTGTGTTCAATAAATGTCTCAATTATACAGTTTTGAAAGAAACACAATTTATAGCAAACATGGATTTTCATAAAAATATTAACATCTTGTTTCACATTCCCAGATCAGCACTTTCCCTAGAGGTACATTGGAAACCCTAGATTAGTGCTATGAAACAATCTGTTAATCTGGCACTGCACAAGGTTAAAGACAGCTCACTTTCCATGCCTTACGCTCAGGAAGTATCTTACTGTTTCACTTTCTCAGGAGTGTTATGCAAGACTTCCTGGAAACAATGGATGCGAACAGCTTCCCGTGTGTTTGATGAAACCCCATGTTTGCTGTGGCGTGTTTATTTCAAAATGGCACACAGAGACCTACATGCACATAGTGAATGGATGTCGATTCTTGTTTTTTTTTTGTTATTAGCTACTTTAAAACGAGTACATATATAAATATACAGTTCCTACAGGAAGTATTCACCCCCCTTGGACGTTTTCACAGTTTGTTGTGCTACAACCTGAAATCTTGATGCATTTAAATGAGATTTTTTTTCCCTTTGATTTGCACAACCTACTTAACACTTTGAAAAGGCAAGATAATTTTTATTGTGAAACAACAGTTAATGAAAAAGAAAAAAAAAACTGAAATGTCTTGGTTAGATAAGAATTCACCCCTGAGTCAATACTTGGTAGAACCACCTTTGGCAGCAATTACAGCTATGAGTCTTTTGGGATAAGTCTCTACCAGGTTTCAACCATTCTTCTTGGCAAAATTGTTCAAGCTCTGTCAAGCTGGATGGAGATCGTCGGTAGACAGCAATCTTCAAGTCTTGCCACAGATTCTCAATCGGATTCAAGTCCGGGTTTTGACTGAGCCACTCCAGGACATTCAATTTCTTGTTTTGTAGCCACTCCAGTGTCTCTTTGGCTATGTGCCTGGGGTCAATGTCCTGCTGAAAGGTGAATCTCCATCCCAGCCTTAGGTCTTTTGCAGACTGAAGCAGGTTTTCCTCAATGATTTACCTGTATTTAGCTCCATACATTCCCAGCTCTGATGAAAAGCATCCCCATAGCATGATGCTGTCACCACCATGCTTCACAGTAGGGATGGTGTTACCGGGGTGATGTGCTGTGTTGGGTTTGCGCCAAACATAACGCTTTGCATTTAGGCCAAATAGTTCAATTTTTGTTTCATCGGACCACATCTTTTCAGAGTCTCCAACATGCCTTTTCGCAAATTCCAAGTGGGATTTTACATGGGCATTTTTTAGAAATGACTTCCTTCTTGCCACTCTTCCATACAGGCCAGATTTGACACATGGGCAGTTTCTCCCATCTCAGCCATGGAACGCTGTAGGTCTTTCAGAGTTGTCATTGGCCTCTTGGTGGCTTCTCTGACAAATGCCCTTCTTACCCGGCTGCTCAGTTTGGGAGGACGGCCTGCTCTAAGCAGATTCTAGGTGGTGTCGTATACCTTCCACATCTTAATGATCGACTTGACTGTGCTCCAAAGGATATTCAATGCCTCTGAAATCTTTTTATACTCCTCCCCTGATCTGTGCCTTTCCACAACTTTATCCCAGAGTTGTTTTGAATGCTCCTTGGTCTTCATGGTAGTATCTTTGCTTTGAACGCACTACTCAACCATGGGACCTTACACAGACAGGTGTATTTAATCTGAAATCATGAAAATCACTTTATTTGCACACAGATGGAGTCCATTTAACTTATTGTGTTGAGCTTATTTAGGTTTGCCATAGCAAAGAGGGTGAATATTTAGCCAATGAAGACTTTTCAGGTTTTTATTTTTAATTCATTCCCCAACCCCCCCTCCCCCCTCCCATTTTTTCACACATTGAAAGTGTTGAGTAGGTTGTGTAAATCAAATTAAAAAAAAAAATGGAAACGGGGGGGGGGGGGGGGGGGGGGGGGGTAGGTGAATACTTCCTATAGGCACTATATTTTATTGGGTGGAATACAATCCAACAACAAGCAAGCCCTCCACTGATTTAGGCATTTTAAGATAAGTGTTTGAAGCAATTGATTATATACACACACACACACTCACACATATTGCGGTATATTGAACTACTGGGTGTACTTCTGTTACTGTTCAGTTCTCCACTAGTTCGAGACAGACAACATATTGATTGTAGCCGCTATCATACTTCAACTGGCTGGATTAGAAGAAAGAGAAGCTCTCAGCTTTTTCAAAAAGAGAATTTACATTGGAATTTATAAATATTCTAGGTTTCTGAAGAGAGTGAGCTGTTTAAAAAAGAACCTGGTACAAATATGAAATACCAGCATTTTACACTTACAAATATATTCTTTTTTAGATTCACTTTGTTTATTGTTTTCTGTTTCAGTCTTCACATCCTCATTTTAAAAGTTGTCATACAGCTACCACCATTAAACTGGTCCCATGCAATGAGCAAGTGCAACATAAATACAGACATAATAATAAACATCTTTATATAGAGCCTTTCATAGTGGACCACCGTCACAGAGGTAGGCAGTGAACTGTGAATTATACACAGAGTCACTTACAATAGATATAGATTTAAGATCTCATCTGCAGGATGGAGCACAAGGAGGTTAAGTGACTTGCTCAGGGTCACACAGTGGTAGAGGTGGGATTTGAACCAGGACCTTCTGGTTACAAGCCCTCGACTTTAACCAATGGATCACACTGCCTCCTGTACGTTACACTCAGTATGTTTACACTTGCTTAGTTCTGCATATTGCTATAAGCTGAATATGAGTGTGGAACACAAAATATTTTGCATGATATGGAAGCCATTCCTTTAAACCTGTTTACATGAAACTTTGATCATTTGCTTAATGCTGAGAATCAGTCTTTAGCACATAATTTATGGACAGAAATCCAGTTTAACCAAAAGAAACTCAATGAACCTCTCATGCTTTCTACCAGTATACTACATACTTGTATTATACATACTACTGGAATGTACCACCTGGAAAATGTGGCCGATCACATGCAGAATATGGATTTTATACTCTACATAAGTATAAATTTCAGTTTAAAATGCATGAACGTGCTGATTCTAGTGGCCCTTCTGCTATGCACTTTGTACCCATTTGTTAAATGAGTAGCCACTTACAGCAGACATGGCTATTTCTAACCAACGCCTAGCTTTAGTATAAGAACAGTCTCTCTTACCTCTGAGACATGATCTTGAATGCGTCAGGCAGGTAACACTGCACATTCTCCATCTGGAAGGGATCCGCGTCGCAGATCTTGTCGTCGGTGCGGCCATAGTTGGCGTTCTCGATCATAATGACATCACTTCCTGGGCAGCGCAGCTCAATGGGATAACCCTCACAGGTCAGCTCCCGTCGCATCAGACCGAAAGGCAGAGCGGATCGGCTCAGAGCTGAGAGAAACAGAGAGAGAGAGAGGCATTAACGTGTGTCATGTTCATCTTATAGAATGGCACAGACATGCAGATGGACATGGTTGATGCTTAAGAGACTCCATTTTAAACAAGGACAGGTAAAATGGTTTGGAAAACATTGACTCTCTGCGTCAGGAACACCATAAGCAGATACAAACTAGAGAAGGTCATTCGGCCCATCTAAGCACACCCAGTTCTTAGTAGCTGAGTGAACTTAGAACTTTGTCAAGCTGGTTCCTAAAGAATCCAGGGCCTATAGTTATATATTCGTGCATGCGCAAGTATTCACTTCTAAACCATGCATACAAACAGATGGTATGTGATTTATAGACACAGAAGTTTGCGTGAGAATGTTCATAGACTCACACACACACTCTGGACCATGCGTACCACCACCTCCTTGTGTTAGAATGTTGGTACTTCAAGATAATATCAAATTCCTATTGAATTGGCTAAACGTCCGCATTCTGCAATATGTAAAATAATAACGTTCTCAGTATTGCTGAAATTTCGATGTTTGTCATAATTTTGTCATATTATTATTAAATGTATTGAATTTTAAAAGAATAACAATGTTGAGTTTATTTAACACTAGAACCACCACGGCAGTCATTTTGATGGTGTGAGGGTTTCACGTTTAAATTACCCTGCGTGTCTGAAAGATATGTGGTTGTCCGTTTATGGCATTTCCTTAATACATGTATTAAATGCCCTGACAGCATTTCAAAGGCAGGATTGCAAAAATAAGGAAGTTATAATCCTGCCCACCTAGAACCGCCAAAGCAGTCATATTGACTGCATTTTACAATACGTGTTTTTATTTGTAATATAACCTACTATATATATATATATATATATATATATATATATATATATAGCCTGTTGTTATCTCTATTGGACCTGGCAGCCATCAATGCCTTTGTTTTGTACAAGGAATGCAGCAGGGAAAATATCAGTAGGAGAGATTTCATCTTGAAGCCACAGTGCTTCAGCAGAAACATTTCAATCAGAAAACTGGCTTCAGCAGCTCAACCTAGATTCAGTGCTGCACCGACTGACATATGCAAGAGAAAACATGTACTTTCGTAAAAAAAATTTTTTACAGTTTTGTATGTACATACTGTATACCTGTTTACACACTAGTTTCTTTTGAAATGTTTATTTTATTATAGTTTTTCATTTTTTGAAGCAGTGCTTTATGTGTGATAAGTTAGAAAATAAGGGGCAGTGTTGAGCATGCCGGCCAAGTAGTCCTTTGAGGAGCTCCTGCACATCCACTCATTTAACTCGCCTAAACTGCCATTTTTATTTCTTTGTAAACGTAAAATTTGCTTTATACTGTTTCCGAAAGTACATCGTTACGTCCAAGCCAAAAAATAAACGACTGCAACAGACAGACTCTTCACAGCTCGAATCAACCCAGTCTGGAGAAAACGCTGCAACAGCTGCACAAAATGGCAAAGGCCAGAGCATGGCCTCGCTCATATCAGCAGTCATGAAGATTCACTCCATTCAGAACCGAAACTCGACCATCAATGTGCAATCTGCAAGCTACACTTGCGACATACAACAATCGTCTTCAGGGGATGGAAAAGTCTATAAACGATATAGAATGCCAGGGTCTCTGCGCTCTATGTACAAATTTATCTGCTGAAAACAATACACTGAAATACAAAGTTGACGACTTAGAATGCAGAAGTCGGAGACAGAACTTCTGTATAATTGGAATTGCAGACGGGGCTGAGGCACCAAAACTCACAGCCTTCATCTCAGTGTTTTTTCTCACTCAAAGTTCTTAGAAAAGAAAAGTTCGACTGACCCCCCGTGATCGACAGAGCACACCGCTCCCTTGCTCCTAGACCTTGACCCAGAGAAAGACCGCGGCCCATGGTCGTAAGGTATCATCACTACAAAACCAAGGAGCAGATACTACATCTTGCCAGATAGAAGGGGCCTCTTACTTTCCAGGGGAAACGAGTCTACATATTCCCTGACTTCAGTGTGGAAGTATCAAGACGTCGGGCTGTTTATGGCAATGTAAAGACACAACATGGTCTGTTACACCCTGCCAGGCTTCAGGCGTCCAGCAGATCTTTGAGACCCAGTAAGATGCAGTCATAATGATTGAGGCAGATAAGTTTGCTTTACTGGTTAACAATTGCTTTTCTTTTTGTTCTTTACCCCTTTGCGATCCTATGTCCTATTGTATGACATTACAATGTTCCCTTTCCAGTTCTCCGGAAAAAGCCAAGAAAACCTTTCAATGGCCGAGTGAGACTGATAGGAGACGAATGAAACCGAGAAAAGGGCGTATCTCATAGGCCCATGCAATACAGAGACAACACGGACATAACAAAGGAGATAGCTGCTTCTGCATCCAGTGTTCAAAGAATATCACAGACATTTGCAGAGCTTTTTGAGATGTTATAGCAATAAAATAATGACTTGGATCGCATTATTGAGGAGTTTGGTGATAAAACAAGTGATCAGGAGAGGATTTATCAGTATGCACGTCTATAAAGAGGTATGTGAAAAATACAGCGAACAAGGGGTGGGGCTTGGCTGGAGATACAGTGCTGAGTGTCCTTTTGTGATTCAATGCATTTTAAACCTGTTTTACGCTGAAAAAAAATTAAGCAGCATATGTAAAATAAACAGTGCGTGTGAAAATAAATTGGAACTGACGTGCCTGACAAGCACTGAATAAATAGACCACAAAGGGTTAACTCCGACTTTGAGCAAAAACCCTTGTCTTTCCCTTGGCCTGGTGGTGGTAGCGATGCCTTATTGTTTGCCTCAATGTATCCGTTGGGGGTGTTGGTGTTCTCACACAGTTGTATGTTAGGATGCTCTATACATGAGGAGATGGCAGACAGCCAGTGTGTGAGTTTTGTACACAAGTTAGAAAGCTTTCACCCTGATTGGGAGGGTGATAAGGGAGGCTGGGGGGAGGGTGTTGTGACATTTTTCTTTTTGTTTGTTTCTTTCTTTCTCTTTTTACCTTTATCTTATATTTTTTTGGAGTCACATCTTTTCTATCTGTCGGGGGTTGAGACTCAGCTCTGGTCTCTGTACATGGGATATTATTTAAAGTATCTGTTTCACTATGGTGAATACCAGTAGGTTGTCAGCAGAGGTGGATGTCCTTATAATTTTATTAGTTGGAACGTTAAGGGTTGAAATCACTCAGTTAAGGATAATACAATCCTATCACATCTCCAACAGCTAAGGGTTGGCATTGCTTTCCTTCAGGAGACTCGCCTCAGTAACTCTGACCAGTTTCGTATCCGACAGGGGGGCAGCTATCTAAATCTACACCTTTTGTGGCAGATAATGTAATATCTTTAACTATTTAATACTACCTTAATTTTGGCCAATGCTTCTGCTCCTAATTTTGATGATAACACTATGTAACACAATTTTTGTTCCTGGGTAGTAAGTGTTATTTCCTAATTGCTTATGCCTCAAAAGTATAGAAAATGGCTATTATTCCCCACAAACTTTGCTTTTGTGACCAGGACAGTGATATTTTGAAATTTACCTATTTCCAATGAGAAAACGGTCTTTTCGTTCACCTAAAGTCAGAAAAAAACAACATATGAATCCAAATTAACATGTATTTATACTAAAGTAATACAAAAATGACTACAAAAGATTTAGAAGTGAGTAGTTTTTCGAGATTTACGATTATACTGTAAATCACTTTCACGAATCAGCCCCCAAATGTAGTCTCCCATCATGTTCTTGTTATACTGTCCTTGGTAGCTGCGTTCAAAGTCCAGTATATCCTGGTGGAAGCGCTCGCCTTGCTCCTCAGAGTACGCTCCCATGTTCTCCTTGAATTTATCAAGATGAGCATCAAGGATATGGACTCTGAGGGACATCCTACAGCCCATTGTGCCGTAGTTCTTCACCAGAGTCTCAACCAGCTCCACATAGTTTTTGGCCTTGTGATTGCCCAGGAAGCCATGAACCACTGCGACAAAGCTATTCCAAGCCGCTTTCTCCTTACTAGTGAGCTTCTTGGGGAATTCATTGCACTCCAGGATCTTCTTTATCTGTGGTCCGACGAAGACACCGGCTTTGACCTTTGCCCCAGACAGCTTAGGGAAGAAGTCTTGAAGGTACTTGAAGGCTGCCGACTCCTTATCTAGAGCTCTGACAAATTGTTTCATAAGGCCCAATTTGATGTGCAGTGGTGGCATCAGCACCTTCCGGGGGTCCACCAGTGGCTCCCACTTGACGTTGTTCCTCCCCACAGAGAACTCGGTCTGCTGTGGCCAGTCCCGCCTGTGGTAGTGCGCCTTGGTGTCCCTGCTGTCCCATATGACATGGTTTATTTAGATTTCCAGAAAGCTTTTGACAAAGTCCCGCACAAAAGATTAATTCTCAAACTGAACGCAGTTGGGATTCAAGGAAACACATGTACATGGATTAGGGAGTGGTTAACATGTAGAAAACAGAAAGTACTGATTAGAGGAAAAACCTCAGAATGGAGTGTGGTAACCAGCGGTGTACCACAGGGATCAGTATTAGGTCCTCTGCTATTCCTAATCTACATTAATGATTTAGATTCTGGTATAGTAAGCAAACTTGTTAAATTTGCAGACGACACAAAAGTAGGAGGAGTGGCAAACACTGTTGCAGCAGCAAAGGTCATTCAAAATGATCTAGACAAGATTCAGAACTGGGCAGATACATGGCAAATGACATTTAATAGAGAAAAGTGTAAGGTACTGCACGCAGGAAATAAAAATGTACATTATAAATATCATATGGGAGATATTGAAATTGGAGAAGGAATCTATGAAAAAGACCTAGGAGTTTTTGTTGACTCAGAAATGTCTTCATCTAGGCAATGTGGGGAAGCTATAAAAAAGGCTAACAAGATACTCGGATACATTGTGAAAAGTGTTGAATTTAAATCAAGGGAAGTAATGTTAAAACTGTACAATGCACTTGTAAGACCTCATCTTGAATATTGTGTGCAGTTCTGGTCACCTCGCTATAAAAAAGATATTGCTGCTCTAGAAAGAGTGCAAAGAAGAGCGACCAGAATTATTCCGGGCTTAAAAGGCATGTCATATGCAGACAGGCTAAAAGAATTGAATCTGTTCAGTCTTGAACAAAGAAGACTACGTGGCGACCTAATTCAAGCATTCAAAATTCTAAAAGGTATTGACAGTGTCGACGCAAGGGACTTTTTCAGCCTGAAAAAAGAAACAAGGACCAGGGGTCACAAATGGAGTTTAGAAAAAGGGGCATTCAGAACAGAAAATAGGAGACACTTTTTTACACAGAGAATTGTGAGGGTCTGGAATCAACTCCCCAGTAATGTTGTTGAAGCTGACACCCTGGGATCCTTCAAGAAGCTGCTTGATGAGATTTTGGGATCAATAAGCTACTAACAACCAAACGAGCAAGATGGGCCGAATGGCCTCCTCTCGTTTGTAAACTTTCTTATGTTCTTATGTTCTTATGTTCTTATAGGCAAAGATAGCAGGGAAACTTGGTAAAACCGCCTTGGAGACCCATCAGGAATGCCACCATTGCAGCCTGTTGATGCCATCTCAGAAAAATGCAGATATGTATCCACTTAGGCAGCTGGAACTAAACTGAACTGGTGGGCTTAAGGCCCCTGTATTTATACTACTATTTATATTACTGGAAAGTTCTAGAAAGTTCTAGAAGTTACTCCAAGTTTACTCAGCACTGAATCTATCTGGAATGTTCTGGAAAATAGGTAAATTTCAAAATATCACTGTCCTGGTCACAAAAGCAAAGTTTGTGGGGAATAATAGCCATTTTCTATACTTTTGAGGCATAAGCAATTAGGAAATAACACTTACTACCCAGAAACCAAAAAAAAAAAAAAAAATTGTTACACGGTATAACCAGTTTATTTCTAACCTGTCTTCATTGCCAGATCTTGACTCTAATCATCTTATCTTAGGTGGAGACTTTAATTGCATTTTAAACCCTGCTTTGGACTGCTCCTCTCCTAAGCCTTCACCACCTTCCAAATCTTCTCTTGAGATATTCAGAGCAATCAGCTTGTTACAAAGTGACAAGCCTCCTGGGCCGGATGGGTTTCCCATCGAATTCTAGAAGACATTTTCTGCTCAACTCTCCCCTATACTAGCTCAATGTTCTCTGAATCATTCATATCTCGTTCCTACAACACTTTGTCAGGCCTCAATATCTTTGATTTAAAAAAAAAAAAGAATAAAGATCCCTTGGAATGTGGAGCTTATCGCCCAATTTCCCTCCTAAATGTGGATGTAAAAACTCTTGCCAAAGTATTAGCACATCATCATGAAGATGTACTTCCCTCTATAATTTCCATTGACCAAACTGGTTTTATACAGTAGAGGCATTTCCTTCCTAACCTCAGATGCCTTTTCAATATCATTTATACACAGTCAACCTCTCCCTCTCCCAGAGGTGGTTATTTCTCTCGACACTGAGAAAGTATTTGACCGTGTTGAATGGGACTATCTGTTTACTACTCTTCAGAGGTTTGGATTTGGCCCCAACTTCATTGCCTGGGTCAAACTGCTATATACATCTCCATTAGCTTCAGTTCGTAGAAACAGCTCCAGTTCTACTTCCCTCTACATCGTGGCACTCAGCAGGGCTGCCCTCTTCACTTTTATTTGCTATCACTATCAGAGACGCCAACTTATGAAAGTAGAAAATAGTAGCATAGTAGCGGAAATATAGTAGCATATAGTAGCAGATTATTTAAGGCCACGGGCTGCTAGCCCTAGAAATGAAAGGGTTCTTAGGGTCTAGCAAACCAATGCCCTGTTGCTGTTCAAGCTATAATTTTGGTCATTATAAACATTTAGAAATCAACAACCCCAATAAGAATACTTCAACACTGATTCTGGATTTAAATACTAGAAATGAAGAGTAAGTGCTATCAAACCTGGACTGAAATATTCAACCTCAAAACTATAACGATAAGACCACCTCAAGAAAGATTTAACATAATTTTTTATTTACATTTTTACCTCTCTGCAACTATCAAAACACAAAATGCAGTGTATTATCCAATAATTAATTAATTATTTAAAGTGAGTTAAACCTCAAAACCCATTTGCATAAATATACAGCAGTGACAAGTGTCAGATTGTGCGTATTGCTGGTGTTTCTTCATACCTATGTGAGTGATATAGTCATGACACCCACCATGTTTCACAGAGAAGTCTGTCCTTCAGTATTCACAGAGAAGTCTGTCTGGCAGTATTCACAGAGAAGTCTGTCAGTCATTATTCACAGAGAAGTCTGTCCGTCAGTATTCACAGAGAAGTCTGTCCGTCAGTATTCACAGAGAAGTCTGTCAGTCAGTATTCACAGAGAGTCTGTCCGGCTGTATTCACAAAGAAGTCTGTTCAGCAGTATTCACAGAGAGTCTGTCCGGCTGTATTCACAGAGAAGTCAGTCCGGCAGTATTCATAGTAGATGTGGATTGAGACAGTCGACTTCTTTTAATGAATGACCATTCTGTGGTAAATTCCTCTCAATATTTCTGATAAGCCAACCTTGACTTTTTGATTGAAGCGAACAACATTTTTTGTCTGATTTGTGATTCCCATTTAAATAACTGTTTAGTAAGGCTGGGATTTTGTCACAAAAAGTTGTACTAAAAATCACCGAGCAGTCACTGTAAATTTGTTCAAAATCACGGAGAAGGGGGAAATGGTGTGTGAATGATGAAAATTCACCTTTTTTTTTTTTTCCTTGCTGGCTTGATACTATTGAACTGGAAGTCAGCTGCCCTACCTTCACACACTCACTGGATCAGAGACCTAATGTACGACATGAGTACAGAGCGTGGCAGAGTGGATCTCTGCCTGGAGGAAATGTGTTGGGTTTTCTGTGTCTGTGTCTGCATAAAAAAGGCAATCGAACCTGAACATCAGTGAAGTCTTTCACACTGGATATCAAGTTACAGGTAACTTGTCTTTAATTTTTGTTTCAGTTTCTAACGGCGCTTGGTATAAAATAACCGTCTCCATTTTTGCAGTTACTTGTTTTGCTTGGTTTCACTTCTTGCGCTCCCCTCACTCTTGCCACTAATCAAGCCAGAATGGTCCTAATTCCACAAAGCTTTCCTCTGCACAGAGACAATCTTGGGTCTGCACTGATATATTCCAGTCCTGTGATATGATGGAGGAGGCTTCTTGCTCTAATCTGCAAACTGTCTAATCAAAGAAAACAAAACCGACACTACTTCTGGACAAAACAAACAAATAACTATTTTCTCTAATTCCTTAAAGAAAATAATGTCAAACAATCTTGCACAACCAATTCACTTTTTAGTCTTCATACGCAAGAAACTGTGTTCTTCACTGTTCATATATTCGACTGACTTTCATTCTCCTTCTCACACTACCTCTCCACACTTGTGCAAGCTTAGTCCCGCCTACTCATAGCTGTCACTCATATCTCTCTTACTGAAGGCAAACTCTTTATTTTAGCGCGAATCTAATTCTAAAGGGCTATGGCAGCACCTCTTCTCTAATAGGTGGTAATAAATCTCAATGTCACTAAAGTTGTTTACACATGTATATTTGCATTTCAAAGCCCCTATACAGCCCTATACAGTATGTTAAATGCGGTCGCATGTCACAGCTCCGTTTTCTAGGTGTTGTAACATGTTGTAGACAGTGACAGGCATCACACCCTGCAAATTAATTGAATGGTACTATTTTCTGTTCACAAAATTAAATTAATTGCTTCTTGGTGCTTTAATTGCTACATGAGTACAGTCTATAGCACCCCCTTTTTATTGGGGAATCAGCTACCACCAAACCGAATGTATCGAGGACTGAGTGAAATAATAATATCATAATGTATTTGTTTATACACCTTTCATAGTGGACCACCATCACAATGTGCTTTACAGAGGTAGGCTGTGAACTGTGCATCACATGCAGAGTCACTTACAATAGGACATTGATTTAATATCTCATCTGCAGGATGGAGCACAAGGAGGTTAAGTGACTTGCTCAGGGTCATGCATTGAGTCAGTCAGTGATAGAGGTGGGATTTGAACCAGTGACCTTATGGTTATAAGCGCTGGTCTTTAACCACTGGACCACACAGCCTCCTATCAAATGATCTAGTTCAAAACCCCAGGCATCAATGCACTAAGAGAGGCTTGTGAAATGCCAGTTCTGTCTCCAGTCTGCCCTTGAAAGCAGATTGGCCAAAAAGCCAATAGTAAACATAACTTGAATATGTGCAGGAATAGGATGTGTTCGTTTGGTGGACCCAACATCTTGCACGGTTTTGCAAGCGGTATCTTGCATGCCACTGCAAGACGCCGCGAAAAGGAGCAGTTGTGGCTGAGGTAAAGGCATGGTTCACGCCACAACTGCTGAAAATGTGCCCTCATCAT
The DNA here is from genome assembly GCF_017654505.1 of Polyodon spathula. Classification (NCBI taxonomy): domain Eukaryota; kingdom Metazoa; phylum Chordata; class Actinopteri; order Acipenseriformes; family Polyodontidae; genus Polyodon; species Polyodon spathula. The sequence goes on along the minus strand of NC_054571.1, from coordinate 4,613,051 downwards.
TAATGTTAGAGAGCTTACAGAAAGCAATACAACAGCTGGCCATGTGTCAAGAGGAAATTTATCAGGCTGTTTTCACTGCCACTAAGAACAAAGAGGCTGCAATTAAGACCAATCGAATGCCACTGAAAGACAGTCAGGTGAGAAACATTTGTTATACATGTTTAGAACTTGGTCATGTGAGTAGGAACTGTCTCCTGTAGAGAAATGCAACCCAGCAGCCTCAAGTAGAAGCCGGTATTTCAAAGGAAGAACGCCGAGACCAGTCTAAGATGGTTCCGGGCCCATGCACTGTAGGAAGCCAGTTGGCAGATTACTTAGCAGACGCTGAGAATGCCACTGCGACTGGAGAATGGCGCTGCAGATTGCCAGCAGCTTTGGGAGTCCCAGTCCTAGTGGAGTACACCACCAATTCCAGTTTGCCCAGTGGACTTTGGGTAGCCAATGTTCTTGTGCAGCCCGAAAACAAGAGAGTGATGGCTAGAATGATGAACTCTAGTGAAAAAACAGTAATGTTCTTTCCCAGAGTGAGAGCAGCAGAAGTGCACAGGCCTAAGCAAGTGGTTCCTAGAGAGTTGGTCACTTTTGAAGAATGAACACATTTCTTACATGTCCGTAAGATGCAGAATGGACAAGTTCTGATCTCTGAGGAGAAAATCAGGAAATGCCATTTCCAGTGCAAGTGAATGTTGCAGGGTTGACCCAGCAACAGATAAGAGAATTGAGAGCTTTTCTGACCAAGCATGAAGAGGTTTTTTCAAAGGAGGATGAAGATTTTGTTCACACTACCACTGTAACACACTGAATTCCGACAAGGGATGCCAGTCTCAATAAACATAAACACAGAAGAGTTCCACCCCAGGTGTATCAGAGTTTAAGAGACAAATACAGGATCGCAAGGGGGGCTGAAAGATAGCCACAGCCCATGGGCTTCGCCAGCTGTTATTGTCATTAAAAAGGATAGAGGGATGCGTGACTACAGGAAACTGAATCAGGCCACATATAAAGATGCCTACCCGCTGCCAAGAGTGGAAGAGTCTCTAGATGCATTGGGAAAGGCAAAACTGTTCTCAACTCCTGATTTGACATCTGGCTACTTCCAAGTAGAAGTGCATGAAGACGTATTTATGTATCTTCAGGTGGATTGATTTGGAACATAGATTAAACACAGTTTGAAAGATAACATTGGAGGTTCTTTATCAGAGATTTAAGCCTTTGTATTAACCAATCAGGTTAAAGGAAATTTCTGATAAATGATCTTAATTTTTTTTAAAGAGAATAGTGGTGTTGGATCGAGGGAGTATAAAAAGTGAATTACTGGCACCGGGAGCTACAATGATACAAACATGAAGGTGGTAACATCTGCAAATCTAAATGTGAAGGATATTATGACTGTTAAATATTTTTTCCACTCTTTCCGACTCCTTCGAGGCCCTCTGAGTGCGTGGGCCCCTGTGCAGTTACACCATCTCCTATTCCTCCAGCACTGACACAGGTGCAGATACTCTCAGTATTATCAGTTTACTAACAATGCACCATGACTATGAGGGCATTCTTCAGCTTACACTAAAACATTCTGCAGTGCTGGTTGCCACAGCTGCTACACATTCAATGTGGTGTCATTCCTGCCAGTCACCAATGCAGTCGTAGTGGTACACTGACTCTTATATAAGGTAACTTGCCCTCTCTTCTGTTAATACTAAGTTACACAACATTTCGTTATACCTTCCTTGGAGAAGTGAAGTTCCCTGCCCCTCTGTGGTGTGTGTGTGTGAGCATGTGTGTGAGCATTTGTGTGCCAATTTATTTCTTAACATTGTTTAAATATTTTTCTTGGTATCATTTGTTTTAGTTTTCTGTTCATTTTCTGTTTTAGTCTGATTTCAGGTTTGGTTTTTCTCTTAATCATGTTGCATTCAAGCTTTCATGAGAAAGTGTACAAACGAGAGGAGGCCTTTTGGCCCATATTGCTCATTTGATTGCTAATAGCTTAATGATCCCAGAATCTCATCAAGCAGCTTCTTGAAGGATCCCAGGGTGCCAGCTTCAACATTACTATTACTTATTACTGGGGAGTTGGTTCCAGACCCTCACAATTCTCTGTGTAAAAAAGTGCCTCCTATTTTCTGTTCTGAATGCCCCTTTGTCTAATCTCCATTTGTGACACATGTGGCACTGAAGAGTGAATATACAGTGGCTCTCAAAAGTATTCACCCCCCTTGGACTTTTCCACATTTTATTGTGTTACAACATGGAATCAAAATGGATTTAATTAGGAGCTTTTGCCACTGATCAACACAAAAAAATCCATAATGTCAAAGTGAAAAATAAAATCTACAAATTGTTCTAAATTAATTATAAATATAAAACAGAAAATAATTGATTGCATAATCGAGCAAGATGGGCCAAATGGCCTCCTCTCGTTTGTAAACTTTCTTATGTTCTTATGTTCTTAAGTATTCACCCCCTTGAATCAATATTTGGTAGAGGCACCTTTGGCAGCAATTACAACAATGAGTCTATTTGGATAAGTCTCTACCAGCTTTGCACATCTGTGCACTGCAATTTTTGCCCATTCTTCTTTGCAAAATTGCTCAAAATTGTCAAATTGGATGGGCACCTTTGGGGAACAGCAATTTTCAACTCTTTCCACATATTCTCAATTGGATTGAGGTCTGGGCTTGACTGGGCCACTCCAGGTCATTGACCTTTTTGTTTTTAAGCCACTCCAGTGTGGCTTTGGCTGTATGTTTGGGGTCATTGTCCTGCTGGAATATGAATCTTCTTCCAAGTCCCAGGTCTCTTGCAGACTTCAGCAGCTTTTTCTCCATTTTGCTGCATCCATTTTGCCCTCTATCTTCACAAACTTTCCAGGCCCTGACGCAGAGAAGCATCCCCATAGCATGATGCTGCCACCACCATGCTTCACGGTAGGGATGGTGTTCTCAGGATGGTGCGATATTAGACTTGCGCCAAACATAGCGCTTAGCGCTGAGGCCAAAAAGCTCTATTTTGGTCTCATCAGACCATAGAATCTTCTTCCACTTGGTCTCAGAGTCTCCCACATGCCTTCTGGCAAACTCTAGCCGAGATTTGATGCGAGTTTTTTTCAACAATGGCTTTCTTTTTTCCACTCTCCCATAGGCCAGTTTTGTGAAGCACCCAGGCTATTGCTGCCATATGCACAGTGTCTCCCAGCTCAGCCGTGGAAGACTGTAACTCCTTTAGAGTTGCAATAGGCATCTTGGTGGCCTCCCTGACTAGTACCCTTCTAGCCCGGATACTCAGTTTTTGAGGACAGCCTGTTCTAGACAGATTCACAGTTGTGACATATTCTCTCCATTTCTTAATAATGGACTTTACTGTGCTCCGGGGGATATTCAATGCCTTGGAAATGTTCTTATCTGATTGGTGCTTTTGAAGAACCTTATTCCGGATTTGCTTTGAATGTTTCTTCATCTTCATGATGTAGTTTTTGTTAGGAAATGTACTAGCCAACTGTGGGACCTCCCAGAGACAGGTGTATTTAACCTGAAACGTGAAACACCTTAATTGCACACATGTGGACTCCATTCAACTAATTATGTGACTTCTAAAGACAATTGGTTGCACCAGAGCCTATTTAGGTGTGTCATAGCAAAGAGGATGAATACTTATGCAATCAATTATTTTCTGTTTTATATTTGTAATTAATTTAGAACAATTTTATTCTTCACTTTGACATTATGGACTTTTTTTGTGTTGATCAGTGGCAAAAACACCTAATTAAATCCATTTTGATTCCATGTTGTAACATAATAAAATATGGAAAAGTCCAAGGGGGATGAATACTTTTTAGAACCACTGTAAAGGGTGAACTTCTTGTCCTCCTTGTTGTTCTCCCCTATTGTTCTTGTTGATTAGCGCCGCACTGTGGTATTGCAGTCTCCCTCTCTCCTATCTCTCCCCTGCTGGGTTAATAGTGAGCTACAATGAACAGACTGGAATTAAATCATTAGGACAGAGCAAACAATGCAATGATGTGAAGAGGAACATGGTGTGTGTGAGAGAAAAAGAACAGAACACTGAGAACAGAACCCACTTCCCTCTGTACTACACCTATTAGTCACAGCTAGGGAAATCATGTGATAAAAAAAGAAATTGGTCTGCAACTAATTTGTAAGCATTTTCTCAGAGCTATTTAGTGCACAGCTGGGGGCAAGCAATAATACCTCATCTCTAGATGGCACTGACTCTAGTAAAAGTTATTGGCACCATGTAGAAATTACTCAGAGTGATTACAAACACCAAACTGTAAAAGAACAGTACGTACAAACTTTGAAAATGTAATTTAAAACAAGTTACTCTTGGACAACAGTAACTTTTCTTTCAACGATTATTGACTAAAAAGGATCACTCAGAGTTGTAATGACTCACGTCAGTGACTCGGCTTGACTTACTGTCATCAAAAGACTCGACCGGACTCGAGTCCCTGTTCAAAACACTTGACCTGACTCGAGTCCCTGTTCAGTCCCTGTTCAAAGACTTGACCGGAAGTCCCACTTGACCTGACTCGAGTCCCTGTTCAAAACACTTGACCTGACTCGAGTCCCTGTTCAAAACACTTGACCTGACTCGAGTCCCTGTTCAAACACTTGACCGGACTAGAGTCCCTGTTTAAAATACTTGACCTGACTCGAGTCCCTGTTCAAATGACTCGACCGGACTCGAGTCCCTGTTCAAAAGACTCGACCGGATTAGAGTCCCTGTTCAAAAGACTCGACCAGACTCGAGTCCCTTTTCAAAAAACTCGAACTGTTCAATATTTTTAATAACCGCTGCCCTTCTTCTGATGCGTACAAGCCCTGCCTCTTTATGAGTGAGAGGTGCTTCATGGTGCTGGCATGGTATTTGTATTATATTTAATAGCTTTGTCAGAGCTTGCTTCATGGTGCTGGCATGGTATTTGTATTATATTGAATAGCTTTGTCAGAGCTTGCTTCATGGTGCTGGCATGGTATTTTGTATTATATTGAATAGCTTTGTCAGAGCTTGCTTCATGGTGCTGGCATGGTATTTTGTATTATATTGAATAGCTTTGTCAGAGCTTGCTTCATGGTGCTGGCATGGTATTTTGTATTATATTGAATAGCTTTGTCAGAGCTTGCTTCATGGTGCTGGCATGGTATTTTGTATTATATTGAATAGCTTTGTCAGAGCTTGCTTCATGGTGCTGGCATGGTATTTTGTATTATATTGAATAGCTTTGTCAGAGCTTGCTTCATGGTGCTGGCATGGTATTTTGTATTATATTGAATAGCTTTGTCAGAGCTTGCTTCATGGTGCTGGCATGGTATTTTGTATTATATTGAATAGCTTTGTCAGAGCTTGCTTCATGGTGCTGGCATGGTATTTTGTATTATATTGAATAGCTTTGTCAGAGCTTGCTTCATGGTGCTGGCATGGTATTTTGTATTATATTGAATAGCTTTGTCAGAGCTTGCTTCATGGTGCTGGCATGGTATTTGTATTATATTGAATAGCTTTGTCAGAGCTTGCTTCATGGTGCTGGCATGGTATTTTGTATTATATTGAATAGCTTTGTCAGAGCTTGCTTCATGGTGCTGGCATGGTATTTTGTGTTAGAGCCATCCTCTGCAATCGTAGCAGGGAGGTATGGTTTTCCTTTTCTATTATCTTTGCTTTCCTGATGCGATACATTTTACATGTTTGAAGCATAAATGAGGCCTTATGTTTTAGTGTTTATAAGCCAAGTGTTAAAACAGTATTCTCATAAGACTTTCTCCAGTGTTTCATTTACACATATTTTTTAATAGGGAAAAACACAAACCTGTGATATAGGGTTAATGGATGGCGAACAGCTATGTACTGTATGAGGGAAAATATAAGTAAAAGTGAGTGATATAACCTATACACAGATGCTTATAGACTTTATTATATCTGGATAAACATGAAAATCCAGCTATATTAGTTTCTATTCATAACCAACATCTATTTAGTTTACTGTGATTTACAAAGAAGAGGGAAAAGGTTGATGAAGAGAATACTGTTAAGTGGCTGAGGTACGCAGCTGATTGTGATGTCACTGTTCTGAATGGACTTTGCAGCTGAATGAAATTCCAAGAGGATCCTCAGGTATGAATATTTAAAGCAGGTGGCATGAAAAGTACTGGTATTGAGAGTAAAGCACGGGAGAAACTCAATATGGAACGGTTGATGTCTTGAGCCTCAGCATTCTATATTGCCTAAGCATGTGCTGGGAGTCACTGCATGTATTAGAGCTGAGACGCCTGTGGAAAAGAAGGAAGCAAGTCTTAAGAGAAACAAACCTTTCAAAGCCCTGCTGACAGGTTATCTTGTTCCAACAAATTCCTCTCCAGGGTCCACAGGCAAGATAGCTTTTCTACTTTAAATACTGCTTCAGCCCCCATTGAATCAGTTATAACACATCTGGGATCTCTAGTTTTCCCACAGAAATGCTCTGTGAAGAATCTAATCCCAGCAATATGCCCCCAGCAGAGTGTAAATTAGAATCCCACTCATTGGCTCCAGGGTCACGAAATACATTTCACAAATGTCCTACTACCCCACCATTACAAGATGCTACTACAAGGATTTTTTGTGTCATCAATGTGAGACTAAATGTAAAAGAGAGAGACACATTTGATTATTAGTCTACACCTGTGTGCTTCCCTGTTTAACCAAAAAATAAAACAGCACATATTACTTCTTGTTAACATCAGCAATTAACTCATCTAGGCCATCACAACACAATGGTCAGCAGGGAAGCTCATAGGCCATCACAGTCACAATGCTGTGATGGGGTACACCCTGCCCTTGTGTTTATTTGTAGTATTTTTGTATTATTATTATTATTGTTATTATTGTTTAATGTAGTTGTGTTGTTATTATTTTAGTAAAATGTAGTTCACAGTGTGGCAGAGAGAAAGCTCTGCCAATGCACAGAGTTGTGTGTGGGGTGGTGGTGGTGGGGGGGGGTGGGGAATGGTGCGTGGCAGGGAGGGAGTTAAACTCCTCGCTGCAGAAACACACGTGGGAATATGGCTGGAGCCGTTAACTGAGCCAGCCGCATGTGAGGGGTGTGTTTTTCATGTTCTGTGCTGTTTCGTCCGTGTGTGTTTACATTTGTGAGTTTTGTATAGACCTTTTGTTTTGGCTCTTGTGCCTGTTATTTTGTTAATGTGTTTTGTTTGTTTCTATGATTTATATTATTAATAAAGAAAGAGCGCATTTGCTTCTCACCCCACAGTACGGTTGTGTGCCTGTACTTCCTGGTCTGACGTCATCCACCAAGTCATCCTGCCAAATGCGGTGTCAAGATGAAGGATACCAGTGCCTCCATTGCCGTCACTTGTGTGTTCAAGGTGTGTTCTACTTCATGGTGGTCGTTCAATACCAATTAACATTTAATTTTGCCATCAGAAATGGAGCAAAGCATTGAAACCTGTGTATTGGCTACATTTATACATCAGTCTGACAACTCTTCTTATATGTAATACCTATAATAACACCTCATGTTTACTTCATTCCCCATGAAAAATACTTTTTTTTGCTATTAAAAAAAAAGAAACTCATTTGTTTAAGAGCTAAACTCTGACTTTCATTTGTTTATGTTCTAACAATGCATCATGGTACCATCGATGATGCAATTAAAAAAAAAAAAAAGGCTTTTAGAAATCAAAAAGATTTGCTTTCTAGGGGTGAATACAGCTTTTTAGAAGGTACCCGAGTGGTGTGCAGGACGGGTCATACAGTCAGGGGAGCGCAGGTTCGCGTCCTGGCTGTGTGAAGTCGCCAGTCTTCGTCAGGGATTCGCATTGGCTCTGGCGCTCCCGTGGGTTAGGGAGGCAAAACAGTCAACTTAGTGAACAAGGAGGCTCGGCCCAGGCTTGACTGATCGGAAGTTCCTGATTGGCTGGGGGGCGTGCCCCAGGAAGTCCACAGGCATTGAAAAAGAGGCTGCGCTACAGAACGAGACTGCTGCAAGGCGCTGAAACAGAGGTGTCTGATGCACGGGTGCTTGTTCAGCCGAAACTGTAGACGGCTGTGTATATCCAGGGTCATAGTTTGTTATCAAGAGGAAGATGTAATACACAGATAGCTGTATTATCCAGGGTCAGAATTTGTTATGAAGAGGAAGCTGTAATTCACAGATGGTTGTGAGTATATCCAGGGTCAGAGTTTGTTATGAAGAAGATGTAATTCACAGACAGCTGTGTGTGAATCCAGCTGTTAAAATAACAGAATATAATAACACAGTCATAATTAAAAACTTTAACATAACTGCTCTTATCTGTAATGTGATATTCTTAATGTGGCATCCTATAATGTGATATTTTGTACTGTGATACTGTAAGTTGCTGAACAGTGTCCATGCTGTTCTGTGAGGTGCGTTTCATCACCCTGTACAGTGTCCATGCTGTTCTGTTTCATCACCCTGTACAGTGTCCATGCTGTTCTGTGAGGTGTGTTTCATCACCCTGTACAGTGTCCATGCTGTTCTGTGAGGTGTGTTTCATCACCCTGTACAGTGTCCATGCTGTTCTGTGAGGTGTGTTTCATCACCCTGTACAGTGTCCATGCTGTTCTGTGAGGTGCGTTTCATCACCCTGTACAGTGTCCATGCTGTTCTGTGAGGTGTGTTTCATCACCCTGTACAGTGTCCATGCTGTTCTGTGAGGTGTGTTTCATCACCCTGTACAGTGTCCATGCTGTTCTGTGAGGTGCGTTTCATCACCCTGTACAGTGTCCATGCTGTTCTGTGAGGTGTGTTTCATCACCCTGTACAGTGTCCATGCTGTTCTGTGAGGTGTGTTTCATCACCCTGTACAGTGTCCATGCTGTTCTGTGAGGTGTGTTTCATCACCCTGTACAGTGTCCATGCTGTTCTGTGAGGTGTGTTTCATCACCCTGTACAGTGTCCATGCTGTTCTGTGAGGTGCGTTTCATCACCCTGTACAGTGTCCATGCTGTTCTGTGAGGTGTGTTTCATCACCCTGTACAGTGTCCATGCTGTTCTGTGAGGTGCGTTTCATCACCCTGTACAGTGTCCATGCTGTTCTGTGAGGTGCGTTTCATCACCCTGTACAGTGTCCATGCTGTTCTGTGAGGTGCATTTCATCACCCTGTACAGTGTGTTTCATCACCCTGTACAGTGTCCATGCTGTTCTGTGAGGTGCGTTTCATCACCCTGTACAGTGTCCATGCTGTTCTGTGAGGTGCGTTTCATCACCCTGTACAGTGTCCATGCTGTTCTGTGAGGTGCGTTTCATCACCCTGTACAGTGTCCATGCTGTTCTGTGAGGTGTGTTTCATCACCCTGTACAGTGTCCATGCTGTTCTGTGAGTTTCATCACCCTGTACAGTGTCCATGCTGTTCTGTGAGGTGCGTTTCATCACCCTGTACAGTGTCCATGCTGTTCTGTGAGGTGCGTTTCATCACCCTGTACAGTGTCCATGCTGTTCTGTGAGGTGTGTTTCATCACCCTGTACAGTGTCCATGCTGTTCTGTGAGGTGTGTTTCATCACCCTGTACAGTGTCCATGCTGTTCTGTGAGGTGCGTTTCATTTCTCACGGGATTGAGATGTATGTGTGGTTTCTGGGAGGTCAGTGGAAGACACGGCAGTAAAACTGAAGTGAAAAATCATTAATCTGCTCAACCCATCTACCCTCATCAATTCTCCCAGCCTTGCAGAATACATTACTATAAAAATAACCATCCAATGAGTCTAAAGAAAATTTCTGCTCTTAAACCCTTCCCAAATGATCTCCAGACACAACACTGGCATGATCGAGGTTCTTTCTCAGCAAGCTTGTCACAGTAGGGTCACCTTGAGAGATATTAGAATACACTTGAATTTGTAGACAACAAGAATTTGAGTTGAAATTGGAGTCATTACAGTGTCTGTTAGTAGATGCTGCTAAGTCTACCGACTGTATCTAAGATCTGAGCAAACTGCACTCCATTAAGTACTATAGGGATGGATACTTTGGCAATAAGCTTATTTTTAAGTTGATATTTTCAAAAGTCTGTGTCCCAAGTCTGGCATCTGGTGCTGGTTACAAATGAGGATTGTTTTGTTTCTGACATTAAATGCATTTAAATGGGGCAAACCTGAATTTAGAACAAAGCTTTTAAACAGAAGGCACAGCTAAATTCTATCCTGGCAACTGCAAGAAAAAAATGAAAATTCCTGTACTGTACATAGTTTCTGCACATGTGTACAAATACTAGAAATGGACTGGTACTGACTGCATGTTGAAATAGGGCGGTCCACTTTTCAATGATTTCATCTTTGTTTGTCTTCGTTAACCAATCATACTTTCTCCCTCTTAATACAGTCTATAATCTTGTCACAATTTTGAGCTGCAGTATTGTTCACCAGAGCAGGTATCTTGGAGCGGGTGTTTCTGTGGCAAGTGAGAAACGCATGTGTGCAGTGCAGATTCTAGTTCAATATCATGGAGACTGTGTTTCTGTGGGTGATGAGGAATGCATGTGTGCAGTGCAGATTCTAGTTAAATATCATGGAGAATGTGTTTCTGTGGGTGATGAGGAGCGCATGTGTGCAGTGCAGATTCTAGTTCAATATCATGGAGAATGTGTTTCTGTGGGCAGTGAGGAGCCCATGTGTGCAGTTCTGATTCTAGTTCAATATCATGGAGACTGTGTTTCTGTGGGCAGTGAGGAGCGCATGTGTGCAGTGCAGATTCTAGTTCAATATCATTGAGACTGTGTTTCTGTGGGCAGTGAGGAGCGCATGTGTGCAGTGCAGATTCTAGTTCAATATCATTGAGACTGTTTCTGTGGGTGATGAGGAGCGCATGTGTGCAGTGCAGATTCTAGTTCAATATCATGGAGACTGTGTTTCTGTGGGTGATGAAGAGCCCATGTGTGCAGCGCAGATTCTAGTTCAATATCTTGAAGGCATCTCACTCATCAGAGAAGCAACTGATTTCCACCCCAGTTAATATCACTTTGGCAAAAAAAAACAAAAAAGCCCTAAGTTGATGTACAGTATTGAAGTACATACTATACTACAACACACCATACAGAACATATGCAATGTAAATGTTGACAGCTTTCTCATGTTTATTTATTTATTTATTTATCACAATGTACAATTTAATAATCCTGTATGCAGAAATTGTAATGATGTACAATTGATGACAACATTGATGTAATCAATATTGATAATATATATATATATATTATAATATATATATATATATATATATATATATATATATAATATATATATAATATATATATTATGTAGTGTAATATCAAACATACTTGTGCACAATGTTCCCTATAAGCTGCGTGCATGCGCGGCTGCCCTGCAATCTGGCGGGTGCCGTGCACCAAAAACATCAGGCCGCGCAGCACCGCACACGCTCACGACATAGAATCTCACGCACAGCACTCCTCTAACTTTAGGACCCTGAAAATACACAGTACCAGTCAAAAGTTTGAGTACACCTGCTTGAAACCAGCTTTTTCATGATTATCTATGCTTTTAACTGTATACACTTGGCTCAAATCATATATTTCGTTATATGATATGTGTATTTATATAAGCTGATAATCACAAGTGAATTGCATTCAAAAATGTTATTTTTAAATGAAAATGTAAATCTTGTCAATTTCAATGAAATGGTCACCCAAAGCAAGGGGATTTCAGTCTGAAGCCCAAGTCAGTTAAAAGTCTGAAATGTGTATAACACGGTGTTAGAACACTGGCCTAAGTATAAAAGTGTCTTTGCTTATTAACCTTTTGTCACCAATTATTGTTATCAGGTGAGGGTTCATGATTACTATAAATATAGGAAACATAGGCACAATTTGTCATCCTGAATGTAAGAGAGCAGAAAATGGCAAAAGTTGCTCAGTTAAGCAAAGAAAAAAGACAGTCAATCTTTAAGAAAAATCACAAGAACTTTGCAAGTGTCTGTAACTGCTGTGGCCAAGACCATCATCAAACGTTTTGAAGAAACTGGCACTCATGAGGACCGAACAAGTTCAGGCAAGCCAAGGGTGACCTCAGAATCAGAGAACAAGTTCATTCGAGTCACAAGTCTGTGAACCTGGCGATTAACTGCCCCTGAAATGCAAGCTCAGCTAAATGCTACTAGAAGTACAGATGTTTCAACATCAACTGTTCAGAGGAGATTGCGTGAAGCTGGCCTAACTGGAAGAATTGCTGCAAAGAAACCATTGTTAAGAGTGCAGAATAAGAGGAAGAGACTTGCCTGGGCCAAAAAACACAGAAACTGGACGTTTGAGGAGTGGAAGTCGGTCTTATGGACTGATGAGTCAAAATTTGAAATATTTGGGTCCAACCGTCGAGTATTTGTAAGACGCAGAGAGGGTGAGCACATGAGTTCTGCATGTGTGGTTCCCACTGTCAAGCATGGAGGAGGCAGTGTCATGGTCTGGGGTTGCTTTGCTGGTGACAGAGTTGGTGATCTTTACCAAGTCCATGGCTAATTGGGCAGTCCTTCATTCTTCAGCAAGATCATGACCCGAAACACACCTCAAAGTTGTGCAAGAACTATCTGGCGAAGAACGAAAGTGAAAGACAACTCAATCTAATGACCTGGCCTGCCCAGCCTCCAGACCTCAATCCCATAGAACTTGTATGGGACAAACTGGACAGAAGAGTCAAAGCAAAGCTACCCACAAGTGCCCTACATCTCTGGGAATTGCTGCAGAAAAGCTGAGAAGACATGTCGGGTGATTTCCTGCTGAAACTTGTTAACTGAATGCCTCGTGTTTGTGAGGCTGTTATTAAGGCAAAGGGTGGCTATTTTAAGGAATCCAAGATTTAGAGACAATTTTCAATTTTCTTGAACTTTGCTTAGATACTCCTTATGTTTTGTTTTGTATATTGTAACATGTGTTTTCATTTTCAAGTATTTACAGGAACATATACGACATAAAACATTGTCAATTATGAAAAAAACCTAGTTTCCAGCAAGTGTACTCAAACTTTTGACTGGTACTGTATATATATATATTTTTTTTCTGGATATAAATGCTGCACCGCCACGGAGGGGTCAATCACCTGCTTTGCATGCCGGTATATCAGTTTGGACATCGAGGAAATCCTATTGGTTAAGAGAAACAAAGAGCTACTTAGCAATAGCCAATCGATTGTGTTTAAAGAAGGGCAGTACCCACCCACTGATCTCTCGACATAGTGTAAAACAACACTGATGAGAAGACAGTGCTTGCAAATAATTTTTTAATTATTATTATCATTATTCATCTGGACTGCATGTTAAATTACAGCACCGAACACAAAGGCGGGTATGACACTGTTGCGAAGTTAAATGGTATTTTTTATTTAAAAAAAAAAAAGGGGGAATAAATTGTATATTTTTTTTTAGTACATAGGAAACAAAAGTGACCTCACTATCTTAAAACTCGAAGAGTTGGCAACATCTTTACAATACCATTTAAAATAAAATAAAAAACGATGCAGAAAAGTTATGTTCTAGTATTGCGTGGACTTTTTGAGAAGTGCATCGCTGTGTGCTTCCTGCGTTTCTCTTTGATCACAGATAATGCTGTGTGTGAGTGCAGTAAGTTATTTCTTTGGTTTGGTAATTAATAGGAAGGCGCTGAAAGAATGGAAAGTGTGGTCGGACGATGTTAAAACCTTGCTGATCATTGCTTAGCAGGGCAGTTTATATTAACTATGACGGCACTTGTTTAGTATTCAAGTAAGCTGCTCATTGACAGAAAAGCAGTGCTCAGAGAAGTTTGTACTCCGATCAGTACAAAAAAAATACTTGTGCGGCTTTAAATAAGAGCCTTGAATCTTGAGAAAAACTTCCCCTGCCTTTTTACTAACAGTATTGATGAGACAGTTCATCTAGCCTCCCTGCTAATGCTTGGCTCCTATTAAATTCGCTAATGCACTCTTTATTCAATTAATAAAGAGGAGCGGATGAATCCCACTTCTCTTGGTTAATATGCAATATCAATTGCAGTGTTTGCAAACTCTCAATTACTATTGAGTGGCACCATCTCCATCTACCAGCAGCCACATTTTTCTTTACTAAACAATGGCACTGTCTGGCTGCAGAATGAGTGGTTGACATGCTAGCCCAAAATGACCCGGAACAGTGGAAACAGCTCTCTGAGCAGCATCTGGGACCCTGTCTTGATCATCAGCACTGACCTTTTTTTCTCCCAGTGGGTGCTTTGAAATATGCAGCCCCTGATTAAATAACTATGAACTACGACAATAATGAATGTATTCATGAACACACACAGTCTTCACTAATGTCCCAGTTTAAATTGGGCATGTTTTTTGGAAAGGGTTTCATTTTCGGTTGATGTTTTTTTTATCCACAGGCGGATTTTCTGTGGTTCTTTCTTTAGATGAATAAATAATTAAGAGTCACTCCACCCACAGCAGACTTTTTAATTTTAGCATGGAGCCTGTTTGAAATAGGTTCCCACCTCCATGAGGACTCTTTCAAGGCAGAACCATTTTTGAGGGAAAATACTCAATCCGATCACATCAAACCTTTAGATTTTTGAAGGGGAGGTATGTTAATTAGGTACTCACTTCATTTGCATAACATTCCTCATACTGTCAGAATTGGGGTTTTGCAAAAAACAGTCAGAAAGTTAAAACCCTGTGTGGCAAAGTGCCCGCCTCTGTGTGTATTTTGTGTTGTGTGTTAATGTTGGTGTATAGTCATTGGTAAACGCGATATAAACGGGTCTGTGTAACACAAGTGTTTAAAATGTAAATATTTGTATTTAGGCAAGAGGATTGCACAGCACCTCACGTGCAAGTAAAAAGTAATAATATGTGAGCACGGGGAATTGCACTTTATTAATTCACGTGCAGTTGTACCGCGACTCCAATTGAATGATTGATTAGCAATTGAGTAATTGGATAATTGGAAACAGCAACCTCATATAAAAGGAGAGCCCAGGGCTCCATTAGATGAGAGACTACTAGGGAGCTGGAACTAAGAAAAGGTACTGTGTGGATGGTTTTGTTTGATACTGGTCAACAGCTCAGAAACCTGAAATGTTTAGTTGACACTCCTGGAAGGAGTTAGGTTTTTGTTTTGTTCATTTTGTTTTGTGTTTAAAATAATCAAACATATAGGCCTGCCCTGTTTTAAAAACCTACCTGTGCTTGCTGGAGTGCTGTTCTTTTACACAAAAAGACAAGTGAAGACGGTCCTGCATATGCAAAGCCCAACCCGGTTTGTCACTCTTAGTTTGTCAGGGAAGCTGGAACCGCTACAGTTTTCAAGTCAAGACTGAAAACACACTTTTATAAAATGGCTTTCTTATCTTAGTGGGTTTCAACTGCTGCTTTTGTATTATGTGTATACTGTTATTTAAATGATAAGTTGTATGTGTCACATGCTATACAAACACACTGTGATTTGTTCTTTTTTTCTGCTATGCACTGTACAGTGCTTTGTCATACTGCTATATAAATAAATAGAAAATGATTGAGTGCGAACAGCCAATCAGCTTCCAGATCTATCAGGCTTCTATTTTGCATAGATGCCCCTTTGGAACGTTGAAGTGCTTAACTGTGACTTAAATTTTAAATCAATCCCTGCATAAATAACTGGCTTTCCCCCTTAACATTCTAATCTACAACTAATCTGACAGCATAAAAAGCTACTTAAACATACTTTCTGACACTGGTCTAGAGACAAGCGAAATCTGATATGACACCGTAATGAAGGCTCAATTCGCAGCTACTGGACAGCAAATCAACAGGGAAGATACCATTGGTACACAATTCTGTCATCAGCTGAATCCAAACTCCCTCTCTCAAAACCAGCCAATCAAACTGCCAACCCTGTTTCAGTTCTTTCCGCACCAGCCAATCCACTCCCTGTCTGCTTGAGTGATGCCCCGCCTCCAACAACAAGTTTCAACAATTGTACATGTCCAGATAAACTATGAGTAAATAAATATGTTAGCAATAATAATCATTTCAATAATAAAGTTCTCTACGTGTGTGTCATTTTTCTATTCTAATTATGTTAGGGGCTAATTTCCTCAGTGGAATGTTACCTGGTGAAATATCAGAAGTTCAAGGGAAATATAGGTTTTAAAGTTTTTTTAAGAAAAAATAAAGAAATCGTTTTCTAATAGCAACAGAGCCCTCTCGATGCGGGCTCTACTGTGTGGTAGATGACCTTGAGTTTCGTTAGCGCCTACGGCTCGGGAAGCAAAACTCCAGTCGCGGTCATCTACCACACGTTGGTGCCTGCGTTGACAGGCTCTATCGCTTAAATAAAACATGTGGAAAAAGGGTTACCTTGTGTTTCCTCAATGATAATAGCTGCTGATATTTACATATGATTCATGTTGAAAGTCAGGGTGACTCGATATGAAGTGCTGCAACTCTTTATACTGGCGGATACACGCATTGACCACTCTGAAGCAGGGGATACACGCATTGACCACTCTGAAGCAGTGGATACATGCATTGACCACTCTGAAGCAGCATTGACCACTCTGAAGCAGTGGATACACGATACAGCAGTGGCATTGACCACTCTGAAGCAGTGGATACACGCATTGACCACTCTGAAGCAGTGGATACACGCATTGACCACTCTGAAGCAGTGGATACACGCATTGACCACTCTGAAGCAGTGGATACACGCATTGACCACTCTGACGCATTGACCACTCTGAAGCAGTGGATACACGCATTGACCACTCTGAAGCAGTGGGATACACTCTGAAGCATTGACCACTCTGAAGCAGTGGATACACGCATTGACCACTCTGAAGCAGTGGATACACGCATTGACCACTCTGAAGCAGTGGATACACGCATTGACCACTCTGAAGCAGTGGATACACGCATTGACCACTCTGAAGCAGTGGATACACGCATTGACCACTCTGAAGCAGTGGATACACGCATTGACCATTGACCACTCTGAAGCAGTGGATACACGCATTGACCACTCTGAAGCAGCGGATACACGCATTGACCACTCTGAAGCAGTGGATACACGCATTGACCACTCTGAAGCAGTGGATACACGCATTGACCACTCTGAAGCAGTGGATACACGCATTGACCACTCTGAAGCAGTGGATACACGCATTGACCACTCTGAAGCAGTGGATACACGCATTGACCACTCTGAAGCAGTGGATACACGCATTGACCACTCTGAAGCAGTGGATACACGATTGACCACTCTGAAGCAGTGGATACACGCATTGACCACTCTGAAGCAGTGGATACACGCATTGACCACTCTGAAGCAGTGGATACACGCATTGACCACTCTGAAGCAGTGGATACACGCATTGACCACTCTGAAGCAGTGGATACACGCATTGACCACTCTGAAGCAGTGGATACACGCATTGACCACTCTGAAGCAGTGGATACACGCATTGACCACTCTGAAGCAGTGGATACACGCATTGACCACTCTGAAGCAGTGGATACACGCATTGACCACTCTGAAGCAGCAGATACACGCATTGACCACTCTGAAGCAGTGGATACACGCATTGACCACTCTGAAGCAGTGGATACACATATTGACCACTCTGAAGCAGAGAATATCCATACTGACCACTCTGAAGCAGTGGATATAAATACTGACCACTTTGAAGCAATGGATATACGTATTGACCACTCTGAAGCAGCGGATATACGCATTGACCACTCTGAAGCAGTGGATACACGCATTGACCACTCTGAAGCAGTGGATACACGCATTGACCACTCTGAAGCAGTGGATACACGCATTGACCACTCTGAAGCAGTGGATACACGCATTGACCACTCTGAAGCAGTGGATACACGCATTGACCACTCTGAAGCAGCGGAAAGCAAAAAAGGTGGAAGTTTAAATTACTGACCACTTTGATCTTTGGAAAATACACACAGATTCTTAGAATGAAATATTCCGCCAAAAATAGTATCATTATATTTAGATAGCTAGGACTTAAAACAAAATTACAAATTGTGGTAAAATGTAAAAAAAAAATGACTTGACATACAACAACCCCAGAAGAATGTGCCCTTGGCCATAATGATTATGTTTTGGAAGACAGCAAAGGAAAGAAGGGACAACTAAGTGTGCAAGTCCTGTTGAGCTACCATACATATTGTGACAGAAAAAAACGGCTAAGCATTTTGGAAAGTAATCAAAACAATCATTTCGTAAAAAGCAAAAGGATTAAAAAAAAACTGATTTTGGGGTATCTCAAAATAGTGGAACCAGACCTTCTCAGTCTGTGTTATATATTAAGCAGGTGCTGCCTGTAAATAGTATTTTAAACACATACATTGTGTTGGATTCTTGGTTGAGAGCAGAGTTATAGTTACAGACGGCAATGCTGCTCCAGCTGAATGGAATGGTTATAGTTAATACAGTGTCTCTGATTTATTATAATAATGAACTCTTTATAAATCACAAAAGAACAATGCTTGAGCTCTGGAACTTTCATTTATTAAAAGAACAATGCTTGAGCTCTGGAACTTCCATTTATTAAAAGAACAATGCTTGAGCTCTGGAACCTCCATTGATTACTATTAGTGTTGACAGGGTGGTATCTCTACACAAGACAAGAAGCACTTCATTAACAGAACACAATGTGTAAAAAAAGTGCCTCCTATTTTCTGTTCTGAATGCATGGCTGTAACATTAACATGTTCAAAGAGAATCAGTTAACCTTTCCTCACATTTCCACTCACTCTCCCCCTCGCCTTCTCTACAGTGGGAGTCGGTGAATGTTCAAAGAGAATCTATTAACCTTTCTTAACAAATGACCTCTTCATGATCCGCCGCTCTGATGGCCTTCTGCTTTGAAGAACCCGCTTTCTAATGAGGCTTGGGGGGGGTTTCCTAGTTTGAAGATAAACTCGTGTTCTTTTTGTGAAACTGGAACCTCTGGGAATGAACATTCTAATAATCACGACACCATCCACAGAATTGTTGTATAATTACAAATCTTGAATAATAACAAGTTTACTGCACTGTGTTTACTTTTTTTTCTAAACAGCTGCAGAAGGTTTTGCCCGAAACGTCCTGAAAATAAAAGATGTTTTAATCTTTTAAAACTTTTGTGTACATTTTTAAAAATCTTTCTTTTATATATATATATATATATATATATATATATATATATATATATATAATATATATATATATATTTATATATTTTATATCCTGTCATCAGGCAAGTTCATCGTTTTCGTAAATCATTTAGTAACGGGGAAAATATATATATATATATATATATATATATATATATATTATATATATATATATATATATATATATATATATTATAACCGACAAAATAAAAATAATTATTGACAAAAGACAGCCACGCAAAAGCAACAGGCTTTTAAAACATGTCTATTATATAAAAGCTACTTTGAGAATACTCACTGAAATTACCAGAAAATGTTATTTTTGATTTACTTCTGGGCTTGTAAGTCACCTGTTACTGTTACAGCCATGCACGTTGACATAGAAAAGAGCAATCGACTGGTACTGCTTTATGAGGGACATTCGCTCTTGGAAACTTTCGCAGGAGCCAGTGTTACTCTGAGGTCCAGGTTGCATTGTGCAAACTGACCAGTGTCATGGTACGGGCCATAGACATGCTCACAACCTGGGAAAGCCTGATAGATGGGTATTCAGCATTAACCAACCTGATATTAGGCTCAGGCACCTCACCTTTGCTGAGCGTAGGAACACGTTGACCCTCCTACCCATCATTACCAACATAGTGAAACAGGGCTCTGAAATACACAGAGATCAGTGGCCAGCATACCATCACATTTCAGCCCTGACTAAAAATCTGTACATTCACAAAACACAACATCACTCAGAGCACTTTACTGACCCTGACACGGGAGTCCACATTAACAACGTGGAGAATTCCTGGGCCTGTGCAAAAAAACAGTTCAAAACAATGCAGGGAGTGGAGCGGTCACAGTTCTCAGTTAAGAACTGTTGGTTTGAAAATGCGCATCAGCATTCTCAGATCGGAACAGGTGAAGCCTGATTTTCCTGACCCGCTAAACTACACCCATGCATATATATATATATATATATATATATATATATATATATATATATATATATATATATATATATATATATATATATATATATGCTAAAACCATGTGAAAATGCACTGTGGGTGAATTGGGCTAATGGGTGTTAATTGTTTTAATTGTTTTATTATTTAGTTAATCCCCTGCACCTGGTGGTAATTGCAAATTAGAGCCAGGTACAGGGTATTTAAGAGAGGCAGCCAGTTTGCTCAAGGATGCTGAGTGGAGAGCCTGACTGTGTGTGTGAGAGAGCAGTTGTATCAAAGGTAGGTATTGTGTGGAACGTTAGTTTGAGTTTTTGTGTGACAGGTAAACGGCTTAGCCGTCCTGTGGTTAGCTAGGATCCAGTCTGTGTTTAGTTAGTGCTCTAAAGGAGAGCTAGGTGTTTATTTCTGTTTGTTTAATTTTGTCTGTGTTTATTAAAAAGTGCGCGTCAGCGCTAAAAAAACTAAATTTTCTGTGTTGGGTCTGCTTTTAAAGGGGCAACGAACTCTGTGAGTAGCGCAATCTTTCACTATATATATAAAATGCAATTATTACTTGAACATTTTAATTTCAAGGTGCCATAAATAATATTATATTAAATAACACCAGGGGGTTATCATCAGCACCGGTTTAGTAACTAAGAAAAGAAAAAGAAAATGCAAAATCTGATAGACAGACAGACACCTCCATATACCTCGAATCTGACACTCTCAATAACCTATAATGAATGTTAATTCCAGGCTCATCATAATACCCATTTTTTCCAATATATGTGTAACACAGACACACACATCACTATACCCCCGCCGGCAGGAATTCCATCCCCTGATGGGATTAATAAAGCCCTGAATACAAGCAGCTCACCACTACACTGGACCTTCCACTGCTGTCAAAAAAGCCTCAGGACATATAGCTAAAGAAAACCAAGCATTGTTACTTATCATTAGACCAAAAGAAACTACATACAAACAATATGGTGTATTTGTCTGGTACAGTCTCAGAAAAGACAACTGGAATAATGAAATGATTTGCAAAAAGCCTGTCAATTACATTAATTCATTTTGAGGTACTGCATATTTGTACTTGCTTTTTTCTTGAGCTTTACTGTTAACTGCTTAACTTAAATATTATCAATAGCACTACAGCAGTGGCCCTATGGCACTACTGTGGTGCTTCTTCAAGACAATGGTGGCCCAAGGCCAGCTGCAAAGGGATAAGGCTGTCATTGGTGTTATGAAGAAATACATGTTTGCTAGCAAAGTACAGCAAGATCAGCAGCAGGCAGGTGCTGGTAGACAAGGTGCTATCGTGACCGAGCCAGTTCAGTACTTGTCCACAGTCAAGTAGCCATTGCTAGTAATGCAGTCATCTGCTAATGGTTCTTCTTTCTAGGGATTCTGTATAATAAAGCATTTATGAAAAACCTTTAACGGTAACTTGCACAATATTTTGTGGCCTCTTAGTTGTGGAATGTGGGTACAACTCAGTTAAAATGAAGAAATTGATTGTGGATATCCTTCTAGTATTCAATATCAGTAAGGTCATTTGAAAGTATTTTTTGTTATTGAATGTTACGCAAGTCCAGTTTGCTTTACTAGCATTTTTGAAATTTTAATTAATAATGACAGACCTTGCTATATATAAGCTTTTTGTGGCAAAAGGAATCATCGTAGTTGCCACGAGACTCGGTAGACACTGGGTTACTTACTCTATAATATAAGTTAATACGCTGTGTGTAGTTTGTCTCTTCTTGTTATAAGAGTTTGGGCGACGCAATGAGAAGCAAAAGGATTTCTGTTCTAATAAGAGACACACCACACAAGACACAGGAACCTCTCATCAATCACTAAAATGTACTTTGGAAGTATATGTGTCAGTGGAGGCAAGAGAGACAATGCCTCCGCAATATTTCAAATTGAAAGAAAAAAATATTAAAAAAAATAATTATTATATATTAGTGCTGGGACAAATATCCAAATATTCAAAAGAATATTTTTGACATGTATTCAGATACAAAAATCAGATGTTTGTATTCACTAGAAATGACAAAAACACCTTGCACTTATTTACCGCCTCACCACAGGTTGCAAGGCAGTTTCAAACATGGCAAATGAAAAAGAGCTCTGTGTGGTATGTGAGATTAATGTATAAAAAATAAAACAAGCTCAGGTTCAACACAGCTGCTCCTGAGCCTCTGTTTAAAAGTTTTAGAAGGCAAAAAGTAAACCAGGTTATGCACACGCACATAAACGGTGAGTTTTTTCCCCCCTTCGGTTTTAGAAACGCCATTTCCACGTTTACTTTATTTGAAGTGCTTAAAGCTAAATTTCAGTTTTTGTTTTGCTTGTTCAGCTACAAAAATGCACAAGTAAACAAAGTACAGTACAGTGCCTATAGAAAGTCTACACCCCCTTGAACTGTTTTCACATTTTGTTGTGTCGGTGCCTCAGAGTTTCATGCATTTTTTACCACGCACCATACTCCACACTGTTAAGGGGAAAAAAAATTTTATTGAGAAAAAAAATTATATATTAAAAATACAAAACTGAAAGCTCATAACTGGTAAGTCTCCAACCCCCTGAGTTAATATTTGGTGGAGCACCTTTAGCAGCAATTACAGCTGTGAGTCTGTTGGGATAGGTCTCTACTAACTTTGCACACCTAGATTTGACAAATATTTGACCATTCTTCTTTACAAAACTGTTCAAGCTCTGTCAAGTTCCTTGGGGAGCGTTGATGGACAGCAATCTTCAAGTCATGCCACAAATTTTCGATTGGATTTAGGTCGGGGCTCTGACTGGGCTACTCAAGGACATTTACCTTTTTGTTCCTTAGCCACTCCAGTGTAGCTTTGGCTGTGTGCTTTGGGTCGTTGTCATGCTGAAAGGTGAACTTCCGTCCCAGTTTCAGCTTTCTTGCAGAGGGCAGCAGGTTTTCCTCAAGAACTTCTCTGTACTTTGCTCCATTCATTTTCCTTTCTATCCTGACAAGTGCCCCAGTCCCTGCCGAAGAGAAACATCTCCATAACAAGATGCTGCCACTACCATGCTTCACAGTAGGGATGGTGTTCTTTGGGTGATGCGCTGTGCTGGGTTTGCGCCAAACATAACAATAGTCTGATGACAACAGGAAAGAATAAATGGAGGACTGGCAGTACAGGAGGACGTCGAGTGGACCGCCGAAGCGGTGGAGGGAGTACCACAGGAGGAAGTGTGTCATCTCCGCCGAGGCAAAGCGATAACCAACAGCAATAATCACACTGCTGAAGACATCACCATCTGTGGAATCAGTCAGTGTTTTACTAGAAATCTTCTGGGTAGCAAAGAGAACATGAGCTTATCTTCAAAATTGGAACTTTGGAGCCTCGTGGAATGAACATTCTGTTCTGACATCATCCTCAGAATATTTGAAAATCAACAAGTTTACTGCACTGTGTTTACTTTTCTAACTAAACAACTGAAGAAGGGCTTTTAACAATGTTTAGTTTTTTTAATCATTTAAACTCTTTGTGTACATCAATTTTATTTTAATTTTTTTATATTTTTTCTTCTTATACAACCTATATATATATATATATAAGAGAGAGAGAGAGAGAGAGAGAGAGAGAGAGAGAGAGAGAGAGAGAGCTCAAAGAGCCATCTGCCCAACGTTTTGATATGTTGTACATATGTTTCTCAAGGGAGCCTAGTAGATGGGCTCAGTGAGTTACAGGAAAATAATTCCATCCAGGGTTTCTGTGACATCGTAAATTACGAGACTGAAGGTCGAGTGATTTATAAACTGTCACAGAAACCCGAGATGGAATTGTTTTCCTGTAACTCACTGAAGAGGCCAGTCTATTATTTTTTATAATACATGGATACCCTTGTGATGCTAATATTAAAGAAGACGAGGTTCAGCAGTTGTTGTTTTTTTTTTTTATACAGAGTGTTTCAGTGCTCTACTGATGTTCTATGCCGTTATCCGTTAGTGCTTCTGCTTTATTTGGCTGACTGCTGACTGCCTTTACCTTGTTTCTCAAAGATACGAATGTGCCAGCTTTACATCATTTTTTTTTTAACATATTCTCATTTTGTTGATCATTAATGAACATTTCTGTACTGTGAGTGTTGTCGAGTGATTGAAATCGAGACATTTTTTGTTTGAATTGAAAGTGATGGTCTTGAGGAGTCGAATGGGTCAAAGTCCAAGTATATTTTCCTCTAGAGGAATTATCACTTTTTGACATCATTACTTTGGTATTATGCCTTTTTTTCTCAAAGGGCACAGGACGCAAATAAAGCCTTTGGATGCATATATATAATGTAAGAAATAACCCATTCCAAGAAGTGTGGTAAGGATTGTCTTACCGCACACCCTGGAGTGGGTTATTTCACCTAGAAAATTTGTATTTATTTTTATAGAATTGTATGCCAAACATGACCTTGTTCAAAAGCCCATCGGTTGTATCGGAAGAGACTTTAATTTTGTTTTAAATATGTTTCTGAAATCGGAGGGTAGTGGTGAGATGTATCTGTTGTGTCGAGTTTAAACATTGCATACTCACTAGTCAGTTTTATAAGGTGATATTTAGTTTAATTGTACATATTACATGCTGAGTGAGTCTTGCATGGTGATTTCTCAGATGGCTTTTGAATAGTGTTACTGCTACTGCTTGTCTCAGAGTTTTCTTTGTTCTGTTCTCTGACTAAATAGCACAGTATATTTGCCAATGATTTGATTTTCATTGATTTCCTTTACTGTGCTAGCAGGAATCAACAAAGAAATGAATGAAGTTCCTTTTTTTGCATGGCATATTGATGAAACAACAGGTTTGTAATTGTGCCTCTTCTGACACAGAAGTCACCAGCCACCACTGGTACAGAATGGTATATCATTATTGTGTTTGTCATTTATTTACGTGTAATAAATGAAGTCGATAGGATGAGATTGATTTTTGTTTGCCTTTCTCCTGCCTTACAACTTTATTTAGAAAATATTTTATGCTAAGTATGCTAGCAGGGTGCAATTTGACAAGGGCTGGGGGGGCACTCCTGGCTCTGCTCTTTCAATGTTTATCCCCTGCAGGGAAAACAGATTTTGTACTGACAATGTCTTTCTGCTGGAAAATGTCATTTATACAGATGATATTTAAACATTTTGCATATAGTATGTACAGTACACCGTCACCCAACTTTTAATATATATATTTTTTTTATTTAATAATGATTAGGAATCAAAACGTTGTTTGGCAAATGCTGTTTGTACCATTATAAGCATATGCTGTTATTGCCTTTTAGTTATCGCTAATAATAATAATAATAATAATTACAAGTTAAACAACAATAACTGTGTTTGCGTGGTGGCAGATAGTTGTGTATCAAGGTGATGTATCTTTACTAGAGGCTTTCCTACTGTTTTGTAGTTTGTGTGTTTGTGAAATGTGTCACGGACAGCCTGAGGTGGTGACGTCAGACCTGGAAGACAATGGACACAGGCACCAGTGCTGGGGTAGGAAACGTGCTGATTTACTGTATATCAAAAGGTTTAAACAGACAAACAAAACAAACGGCGTGTTGGCCAAAATAAACAAGACACACAAAACAGATGAAACAAAACCAAACAAGTACTGTGCTAGTGCTTCCAACATGAGCAGCAATTGTTAATTATTTTTCTCCTTCTCTCTCCCATTCTTTCTCCCTGAACACCCAACCCCGAGTGAGTGTTTCGTGCCTCTATATATACAGCTGTGCCGAGACTCAATTACCGCTTGAATCTCGGCACGTGAACGCATTCTGAATCCCGTGCTCACATACTATACACATTTTAATCTGATTTGATTGTGCCATCCTCATCTAAATACAAATATACATTTTAAAACACTTGTGCTACATAACCCCACATTATATCCTGTGCACTTATACATGCACCAACAATAACACACTACATACAACAGGTAAACATAAAATACACACAGGGGCGGGGCACACTGCCACAAAATGTGACAAATCACACCTTGTATCTTAATGACGTGGTCTTGAAATCTAAATGCTATATTTATGTTGTACACAGTGCATTTTTAAACATACGCTGGCAGTGCGTAACAGTTAAGTTTATTAGAATAAACTGCTGGCTAGCTAACAAAATGCGTTTAACAGCCAAATTGTGGTATAATGTTAAGAATATATGAACAGTGTTGTCAGTAAGAATACAATGACAAGGTTTGACTGCTGCTGGAGGTTTCAAGGGACACCACCCCTCTGCTTTTTTTTTCTGCCTCCCCACTTGTTTTGGCCACTGGCTGCCACTGAAGTGTTTTGCCCAGGATGACATCTATACCCAAGATGAGATGTACTGAATCCACGACAAACTCTTGGCACTGACAGGTGGGTTTCTTCTGTGGAAATTATAATGCTGTAATAACAAAACTAAACAGATCTTATGAAGCTAATGGCTCTTTTCAAAATACAAACAGGAGATTAGTTATACTTTTTTAATCAAGTTGACAAATCCTGCTTATCACCCCACTGTTAGTGTAGTGCCACTGTCTGCATTTCCACTGAACTCCACTTGGTAAGCACCCTCATTCCCTCCCTCCCGCTCTCTATTTTTGGGGACAGCTACATCAAAGTGCCTGTGATCAATGATGATATAACTTCAAAGTAGCACACGGATCACAAAGACCCTTTCTACCAGCGTTTATAACAAGCAATTACCTGGACGTCTGTAAGAGGGTGTTTTTGTTACATAGATGTTTTAGGATTCTCAAGGGTTGAAGATGGTTGCCAATGAACAATCACCCAAGAGAAATAACTCTTTATGATATTCATTAAAACATGTGCACTGATGCTCAGTTTAAATTCTAGAAAATGTCAAAGCAAATGCGCACTGTTGTAAATTTACAAATAGAAAGTCAAAAGTGCGAACATTTTCTCTGCAGCATCGTGGATCAGTTGTTCCTCATTCTAGAAAATGAAAACCTCTTCTAAAATAATTTGCAGATCTGAAGAGTGGATGATTACTTATTCAGGGATACTAAAATATTTAGTAAGGAAGCAGTGTGAGTGGGGGGGGGTCACCTGATTACGCTGGAAGGTGAACCAATGATTAGTATACTTAAGCATCTTTGCAGATTGCCCAACAATGCTGCAACGCAATGGTTGTGGCTACTCAAAATAAAACCACCAACCTTGCCAGAATTGTGCACTAATAGTTTGAGGGGCACGACGGAAACTGCAGGCAACTTCCATGGGCACCACATTCCCCAAATCTCCATTAAATTGTTTGCGATGATCTTGAATGATTTGTCATCAAGATCCTCTGTCAGCCTCTCTGCACAAATTACATAAAATAATAATGACCAAAGACGCCTTGAGACACCTTCCACAGTGTTTGCTCCAGGACCTACAGACTAAGAGTCAATGTGGCCCCCACTCAAAATTTTAGGGGGACATTTTCTTCAGAGCGGGGGTCAATATGTTTGATAGTTCAGAACTAACCACCATTTCTTATTTTTTAAATATGGTACAAGGTGTCTCTACGATATTGGGAAATGTGTCACAGTGATGATGGCGTATCACTGAGTAAAGGATATTCATTGTACTTTAGAACAGGGTTTTCAATCTTTTTAAGCTGCATACTCCTTTTCAAAAAATGTAGTCCACCGCGTATCCCCATCTGAGCATAATAAAATGAAAACAGAAAAAAAGGTCTGTACAACAAAATGCCCAAACCTTGGAGTGTGTGATGGGTACAATTATAAAAGCTACAGTACTATAACTGAGAAAAATCTATATTATATTTACTTTTGGATAAAAAATAGTCCCTCAAACAGGTTTCTAGTTGTTGGAAACATCACCATCATTTTATTGTAATTACGAATTAATTAAAATCAACGAAGTCTCCGTGCTAGCCTCAATCACTCAGAAATGACACAGGACTATTCCATGACTGATAATAAAATGACTGAAAATAGGGCAAAGAAAAGCTCACTATCCAGCATCTCTACAGCTGACCTCATTACAAAAACATATTATTGGAATTTTTAAATTCTTGTTGACTAAAACGTACAGTACTGATGCTAATTAAAAAATAACAATAATCCACTTACCTAGAATCAGTGTGATGGATGTCCCTGCTTGTTACTTCACAAATCATCACTGATGATGGCAGGGAAACTGGAGAGACCTTCAGTCGCAAGACATTTTTGGCGTTTTTAATCTCGGACGGTATTCGGTCTTGATCGCCCTTTGCTAGTTATGTACTAGTACTGAGGCAACATTCCACATTCTGTCACTGGAATGAAAGCTAAAAACTCTCACACCAGAAGTAACGGCTTGTACAATTAGACCGCATGGCAATACTTTGGTTTCTGATCGGCCATATATTCTGCATTTTGAAATGAACCAATAGTACTTAAGTTACAATAAACTTTTCAGGTCATCGAAAAAATAAATATGGATTTGCAGGCACAAATGCACACAGGAAATAATGAGTTAAAGACTAGGCTTTTAGTTTTTTAAAATATGTAATTTTTATTTATTTTTTTTATCCCAAAGACAGACTGCAGTAACCGCCTCAAAAAGTAAACTGTTTATATGACATTTAAAACAACAGGGCTTATTTATAACGTACAAATTTAATGTTTAAATTAGCCATGTGTGCACTGAACGCTCCATCACAGCACATCAGTCTGGTGTTAGCGATTAAACATTGACTCCAAGACAAAGGTTTGCAATAGACTGGCAAGAGGTACTAAATAAGATGCGTTGTCTGCCATGTCAGAATTGTTCTCCTGTATCCCCAGGGGTATGCGTATCCCAGCTTGAAAAACCACTGCATTAGAAGAAACCACATACCAACAGATACAGTTTAATAGTCATAGTATTTAAATGTCATTGTCCTGACTGGTACATTCTTACCTTCCAGCTGCCCCTTTATTTTGACAATTTCCATATCAAAAACAGCATTATTTTTCTTGACATTTTTTATTCTTCGCCCACAAGTAAATATTTTGGACAGTTTTAAAAACTATTTTTGCTGTATTCTTCAACACACATTGCTGTTGATACGATGAACGCTTATATCTGCTTCAGGCACTCGATTTAATTTGTTCAAGGTTAAACGATGACCCTTGTTACACAGAACACTAAAAATAAAAAGTCAAATATACAATTTTGTTGGTTTTGAGGATTTTTTATATTTTAATACTGCACACAACTTGGTTTGAAAATGCTACTTACCAAAACCATGACTACACGTGAACTGTATTACACAATAATTCCCTTTATTCTGATTCCAGTGGTGTTTTCTCAATGCAAGATGTATTGTAGGCATACAGTGCGGTATAAAATCACACACAAGGTATGTAGGTACGGTACCAGTCAAAAGTTTGAATTCACTTGCTGGAAACTAGGTTTTTTTCATAATTGACAATGTTTTACGTTGTATATGTTTCTGTAAATACTTAAATGAAAACACATGTTACATTATACAAAACATAAGGAGTATTAAAGCAATGTTCAAGAAAATTTTAAATTGTCTCTAAATCTTGGATTCCTCAAAATAGTCACCCTTTGCCTTAATAACAGCCTCACAAACACGAGGCACTCAGTTAACAAGTTTCAGCAGGAAATCACCTGACATGTCTTCCCAGCTCTTCTGCAGCAATTCCCAGAGATGTAGGGCACTTGTGGGTAGCTTTGCTTTGACTCTTCTGTCCAGTTTGTCCCATACAAGTTCTATGGGATTGAGGTCTGGAGACTGGGCAGGCCAGGTCACTAGATTGAGTTGTCCTTCACTTTCGTTCTTCGCCAGATAGTTCTTGCACAACTTTGAGGTGTGTTTCAGGTCATTATCTTGCTGAAGAATGAAGGACTGCCCAACTAGCCGTAATCCTGATGGAATGGCATGTCTCTGAAGTTTGCTCTGATAGCCATGCTGGTTGAGCTTGCCATGGACTTGGTAAAGATCACCAACTCTGTCACCAGCAAAGCAACCCCAGACCATGACACTGCCTCCTCCATGCTTGACAGTGGGAACCACACATGCAGAACTCATGCGCTCACCCTCTCTGCGTCTCACAAATACTCGGTGGTTGGACCCAAATATTTCAAATTTTGACTCATCAGTCCATAAGACCGACTTCCACTCTATATATATATATATATATATATATATATATATATATATATATATATATATATATATATATATATATATATATATATATATATATACACACACACACACACACACACACACACACACACACACAGTACCAGTCAAAAGTGAGTATACCTGCTTGAAACCAGGTTTTTCATGATTATCTATGCTTTTAACTGTATAAACTTGTCTAGAAACACTTAATATTTCATTATATGATACATGTACTTATAAGCTGATAATCATAAGTGAATTGCATTTAAACATTTAATTTTTAAATGAAAATGTCAATTTGTCAATTTCAGTGAAATAGTCACCCAAAGCAAGGGGATTTCAGACTGAAGCCCAAGTCAGTTAAAAGTCTGAAATGTGTATAACAGTGTTAGAACACTGGCCTAAGTATAAAAGTGTCTTTGTTAGATGTTCTGAGTTAACTAGCATGTTAACTAATTAATCTTGTGTCACCAATTATTGTTACCAGGTGATGGTCCATGATTACTATAAATATAGGTAGCATAGGCACAAGTTTGTCATTCCCGAATGTAAAGGAGCAGAAAATGGCAAAATACGCTCAGTTAAGCAAAAGAAAAAATTACTTTAAGAAATGAAGGTCAATATATATATATATATATATATATATATATATATATATATATATATATATATATATATATATATATATATATCTATATATCTATATTGTAAACAATCCTCACACTCACGGAGTTCTTTGCCCCTTTAAGACCAGACCCAGGACACAGAAATGGAATTGCTTTAGCGCTGACGCTCACTTTTAATAAACACCAATCAAATAAATTAAACAA
Source organism: Polyodon spathula (assembly GCF_017654505.1). Lineage (NCBI taxonomy): Eukaryota > Metazoa > Chordata > Actinopteri > Acipenseriformes > Polyodontidae > Polyodon > Polyodon spathula. Next base: position 4,581,975 of record NC_054571.1, on the reverse strand, counting down.
AACAAACAAAACAGAAACAAACACCTAGCTCTCTCTTGGAGCTCTAACTAACATTAACGGGAACCTAACTAAACATTCAGGACGGCTAAGCCGTTTACCTGACACCAACACCAAACACAAACTCACACGGGCTTCACTCCGTACTTCACCTTCGATACGACTGGACACACACACTCAGTCGGGCTCTTCACTCAGCAGCCTGGCACAGACTGGCTGCCTCTCTTAAATACCCTGCACCTGGCTCTAATTTACAACTACCATCAGGTGCAGGGGATTACTAAACAATTAAACTATTACACAATTAAACCCCATAATACCCAAATGTGCATTCTCACAAGGTTTCACGCAGGGAAGGATTTTAACCCCCTCCCTGGTACCTTACTATATATATATATATATATATAATTATTATTTTTTATCATGCCGTTATAGGTCTACTGGCGAAATGGCCGAGAGAAAGTTGGTGTTTAACACATACTGAATTATTCTGGCCCTGAATTTTAGAATTTTTTGTCATAGAAAATACAAACTTCACATATTTTATAATGTTACAGTATTCTACTTCTTTTTAATCAATGATGTGGTTTTCATTTCACAAACTTTGTCTACAAACTACTGTAGTGCGCAGAAGTACACATTTCTCCCATTCACTTGCTAGGTCACTCCATGTCTCCAAACATGAGACAGATATTTTGTCTAGCAAATAGATAAGTTTACAGTGGATGAATTTCACAGTATTTTTAAGCACAAATATACTAGCCTACATTTCAACAGTCACTGCCAAAGCTGATTGCTTATTCTTCCAGAAGTAATGGTCGTGTGTAACAGGGATACAAGATTTGTTTACAAACAAGTAAAAACGATGAGCCTGTCGTCAGACATGTCATGTTAATACAAGATGCATTCATTTACTGCATATTGGTAGTGCGTCTGGTCTGGGAAGGGGGACACACGGGCGCGTTAAGAGAAACTTAGCTGGACATTTTTTATTTTAGGGGGGCATTGGCACAAACACTGCTTCCAACACCTTGTGCCATGTTGTGTCAAGGCTGTGATCAGGGCAAAGTGGCCCAACATGATATTAGGTACAGGTCCTAATAACATTTCCAGGCAGTTTATGGGTCTACTGCTTTGAGGGGAGAAGCACAAGCACAGCTGAAAAGGGAGAGGGTAGGAAAGACAGGATGTTTTCTGTTGTGGAAACAGGAGGAGGTGTGTTTGGGTGCACTGACCCTGTACGCACAAAGCTTCTGAGCCTGAAGTGTCGTCAATGTGACAAAGCCCCTTTCTGCTTCAGGAGAGAAATGACAACAGAAGACTTCCAACAAAGCCTGACTCTGTGACTGATCTGTAAGACAGATATGGAACAATGAACAGGGCAAATGCAACAACAAGCAAAAGGCAAGGTTATACTCGTTCTGAGATTAACATTTGTGTATGTGAGTTTAACCCTGTCAAAAATGCAGAGCTGAATACAGATCTAGGATAACTCCACTCAAAACTGCAATCAGCAATGACTGGAGAAAAAAGGACTTCTGGTATCCTGGAAATCTCAACTGTATCTTTGTTTCAAGAATGTAAGTTTCGAAAGTTGTCATATCTCACAAATGAATGTCTGTTACCAGAGGTTAGACAGCATTAAATTGCTAAACACTGGACAATTATAGATTCTAGGAAACCTTGTATCTGTTTTTTGGAAGGCATTTTCTGATGATATGCAGCATATGTATATCAATATACACTGAAACAAGACTGTACAATTGTGTTTTTGGTCATGTTGAATATTTTGGGCTTCGTACTTTTATAATTTTATTTAAAAATATTTGTATATTGTTTCTGCTGGACTTGTCCACAGTTTTTAAGTCCTGTCTGGGTTATTTTCTTGTTGTTCTTATTGTATATTTTTTATTGTTATTTATATACTGTAAATCTATTAACCAGAACCCAAACGCACTGATATAATTGGAAAGATAACAGTCATTTAATAAAAATGCATACCGCTCTACTAGTATAGAAAAGAGAACTCCACTCAACACTGCAGGGTGCTCTACTAGTATACAAAAAGGATATTGCTGCTCTAGAAAGAGTGCAAAGAAGAGCAAACAGAAGTATTCCTGGTTTAAAAGGCATGGCATATACAGACAGGCTAAAATAATTATTCAGTCTTAAACAAAGAAGACTATGCGGCGATCTGATTCAAGCATTCAAAATTCTAAAAGATATTAACAATGTCGACCCAGAGGACTTTCTCGACCTAAAAAAGAAACAAGGACCAGTGGTCACAAATGGAGATTAAATAAAGGGGCATTGAGAACAGAAAATAGGAGGCAGTTTTTTTAAACAGAGAATTGTGGGAGTCTGGAACCAACTCCCCAGTAATGTTGTTGAAGCTGACACCCTGGGGTCTTTCAAGAAACTGCTTAATGAGATTCTGGGATCAATAAACTACCAACAACCAAATGAGCAAGATGGGCCAAATGGCCTCTCGTTTGTAATCTTTATGTTGTTATGTTCTTATAGGAAAGAGAACTCCACTCAACACTGCAGAGCGCTCTAGTACTATAGGAAAGAGAACTCCACTCTCAACACTGCAGAGCGCTCTAGTAGTATAGGAAAGAGAACTCTACTCTCAACACTGCAGAGCGCTATAGGAAAGAGAACTCCACTCTACTGCAGAGCGCTCTAGCAGTATAGGAAAGAGAACTCCACTCTCAACACTGCAGAGCGCTCTAGCAGTATAGGAAAGAGAACTCCACTCTCAACACTGCAGAGCGCTCTAGCAGTATAGGAAAGAGAACTCCACTCTCAACACTGCAGAGCGCTCTAGCAGTATAGGAAAGAGAACTCCACAACACTGCAGAGCGCTCTAGCAGTATAGGAAAGAGAACTCTACTCTCCACACTGCACAGCGCTCTAGCAGTATAAGAAAGAGAAATCCACTCAACAATGCAGAGATCAGTAGCAGTATAGCACTTTGATTCTTTGCTTCAAATCTAAAATGCATGTGCAATAGAGCTGTCGTACATTTCAAAGGACTCTTCAGTTGTTCCACTGGGACCCCCTTTTCTTTGAACTGTGCCAAGGTCATTTTCCAGCCAGCGGTATCAGCTGAACCCCAGGAATAGTGTCAGCTGCAAGACAGGCCAGTGGGTCTCAAGGGAGCGAGTTTGTGTATGATAGGAGCTGTGTTGTTCTTGTTGCTGTATAATCTGCTCTTTCTACAACTGTCAATCCATGGGACAGCACTGTCACATTGCCACCAGTCACACACAATACAAAATTTGCTTTATCGTTCAGGGAGAAGAAAAACAACAAATCTATTTCAGTATTCTCAACAGTGTGACAGCTAAACACAAACTATCATGAGCATGGCTGCTTGTTTAATGCAATGCATTTTTTACGTCAGTGTGGCAGTGTGCCCTGCCCCTGTGCATATTTTGTGCGTATGTTGTATGTGGTGTGTTTCATGTTGTCTGTTATATGTGGATATAGTGGTGCACAGAATATGAATTGGACTATGTAGCATGAGTGTTGTAATACGTATGCAGGAACAGGGATTGCACACTCACTTCAAGTGAATAATTAAATAGTAATTGAATCCCGGCACAACTGTATATATAGGTGCACGTTTCACTCACTTGGGATTAGTGTGTTCATGAGTGGAGAACGGGAGAGAGAGAAGAGAAAGTATAAATAACAAATGCTAAGTGTGCTGGCTTTTCAACCAGCATGATACTTGTTTGTCTGTTCATTCACTGTTTGTTTATTTGTCTGTTCGTTTGGCCATTATGCCCTTTATTTTGAGTGATTTCAACCTTTTTATTTTCTGTTTAATAATAAACTGGCGCAACAGCACAATTCACATTTCACCTCACAGTACTGCCTGTTCTTCTGGGTCTGATGTCACAGCCACCAGCCAGCTGTGACAGTCAGTTATATACAAGCTGTCAAAATGCAAAACTAAACCACCACAAACACATCCACTAAATACCTTGTAATACTCCACCTTTGCTTAAAAAAGTCCTAACCTAAGCTTCACTTCTATTGGGTATACAGTATCAGATATAGGTCAGTGTGACAAGCTAGATTAAATCTCTGCACTGAAAAGTTCACCTCCCACCAGCAGGGGAAACAGGAAGAACCTGTCCATCCAGCGGGCTCTGGCAACTACGGGGTTAACGTTTTGTAGGAGTTGGCCTGCAAAGAGGCTGGTGGAGGGCAACAAGGTACACCTGGTTTCCAGTCCAGGTAATTGGGTAAGCAGCCAAGGTCTACAAAAGGCACAGCCTCTCCACCGGTCGGGACAGTGTTCCTGGAACCGGGGAAGCAACACCAACACATGTTTGCTGTGCCATGAGAAACTCTCCTGCAGAGAAAGAATGTAACGAATGCCAAGAGCAATACCTCACTTACTGCAGGGATACTTTGTGCTGAAATCAACCAGCGAGACTGTTTACCCACACGACTCTATTTTTTTAAATTTAGTGACCAATTATTATTTTTATTTATTTTCCCCCAATTTTGGAATGTCCAAGTGTGTTTTTTCTCCTCAATACAGCGAGTCCCCACACAGCACAGACATTCTGAAGGTGTGTGAGCGTCCTCCAATCTCAACAACACAATAAAACGGGGATCAGCAATAATGTTAATGAATAAGATAAAAGTTTTGGATTTTAAAGGCAATGGAATAAAACAAATAAAATGTGAATTAATAGTAGCAACAAAGTACCAACAATGTATAGTTAACGATTTTAATGTGCATGTGGCCAGTCTATAATCTGCTGAATTCAGTGGGCGTTCGTCTTGCAGTCTTTGTATGTTGGATCAGCAGTGTTACACTTAATGAAAGCATCTTGTAGGTTTCAAACAGTGCGCTCCATGCATTCCTGCTGACATGCAGCCCGTCTTAAGACGCACACTTCACGAGATCAACACTTATCTCTCTTATCCCTTGCTAACGAGCTTGACGAAGGACACAGTCGGAAATTAAGTGGGGACAGACTTCTTCACACAGAGTGCTGAGTGTATGGAATGGGCTGCCTAGTCATGTTGTTGAGGTGAATCATTTGGTTCCTTTAAAACCTAACTTGACCAATGATTGAGATCAATCAGCTACTACGGACGGGAGAAGCTTAGATGGGCTGAATGGCCTCCTCTCGTTCATTCGTATTCTTGTGTTATTGGCTGGCTATTAACACAAGAATTTCAGGTAGCTTTCGTGAAGCATTTGTTCTTTGTATAACTGGTCATGTTAGCACAGTCAGCACATTCTTGCCATCAGAGGTACACCCAGTTTTAGAGTGGATACATTTTTTCATTTAGGTTAGTCCACTTTTAAAAAAAAGTTAAACTAAAGTTCCTATTCAGTTTTTTTTTTTTTCTAAATCAGATTAGTTTTGAGGTTGAAGTTGTATTAAATATTGTGCTATTTTTCAAAAACTAAACCTCAATAACCAATGAATTTCCTTACCAAGTTTAATCAAAAATCGAATGAGTCTCTGTTATTAATAATCTCCACTGTTAGTAATAACACTAGTGACCTTTAGTGCTATTAAAATTGGATTTACTGAATGTATCTGGCTACACAGCCTCCTGAGGAAGAGATATAAATAAGAGATTCAAATGGTTATCGAGTGGTAGTTTGTCACTGAGGCCTATAAAAAAAGAACTCCAAAATGAGTATTGACTGAGAGCCACTATGAATTGGGCTAAGCACTAAGAATTGACACCATGTGATTTTAGATATAAATGATGTCTATGGTATTGTGACTAGTTATTTAAATACTAACATACTTTTTTCTCATTAGTCCAAAAAAATTGGGAACAATAATATTAACATACTTTTACCCTGCTGAAAATGACTCCAGGATAGGGGTGTAGCATTATACTAACGTCATGATACGACATGCATCACAATACATGCGTGTGTCCTGATGGGCACAATAAGATCAAATGGTGATTTAATGAAGGACATTATTTTTTAAAAGACAACAATGAAATGAGATAGGAAGAGTATGTATTCATACCAACTCTAAAGCACATTTCTTCTTCATTTGGGAACCATTCAGTGACCTTCAGTGAGCTGTGCTGAGCTTCTGGTCTATCACACACACACACACACACCTCTATTACGACATGACTTGACATGTAAATAAAGTATCAGGACTCAATGAATTGTTACACCCCTAGCTGGAAAGTGAAACAGTAAACCTTCCTGAATGTAAAGTGACTCTGAAATGTATTTAACCTGTTATAGTAAAATTGAATGGAAATGCATGACAAGTAACAATGATGGAATAATTTAATTAACCACTGTAACAGATTACTGCTGTGACTGGGTTCACCCGCCCCTGTGTGTATCCTGTGTGTATTTTCCATTATTTTGTTGTATTATTGTTTAAATGTACTGTTTGTGTTTGTTTTACACAATGTTTTGTTATTGTTGTTTTACAGCATGGATGGGTTTAAAATCCCCCATTCAGCTAAACTCGTGTGTAATGTGGCCATCTCCCAAATGAATGATGTAATTACTAAGTGGGGAGGTGAAGCAGCCGCTCCAGAGGGGCAGAGTGTTCAGAGGAGGAATGAGAGGCGTGTGTGAAAGTAAGATCTACATCCACAATTGCTACCTGTGCTGGTTTTACACCAGCACAATACTTGTGTGTTTTGTCTTGTTACGTGTTTTGTAGATTTGTTTTGGCCATCGTGCCGTTTATTTTTGCAAGTGTTTTGTTTCGTTCATTATTTTACTTTAATAAATATGAGCACCGAAAGCGTTCTTACTCCAGTACTGTGCCTGTCTGTGTTATCTTAATGGTCTGTGACGTCACACCACCCAACCAACCTGCCACAGTTGCTTATAAAGAATTTGATTCAAAACTTGAGTGTGATACATGCACAGTAATACTGAAAGTAATATTGAAATACCTGTTTATTTGAATGGGATTGGTGGCTCTGCAATGGTGTGCATTTCTGTAATTCAGAGCATATTGGACCTGTGACACTGGGCTGGCATAGCACTGACTATCGCTGGCACAGTGGGTACTGCCTTGGCTGCCAGGCAAGCAGGTCGACAGTTCAGATCTGCCCTGGAGATGCCCTGGCGCTGCGTCAACTGCGCACAGACCCAGCGTGATGAAGGAGAGCATTGCCAAGGAATGAAACGTGATGCAGCAATCACCGCACAAGGAACAGGAAGTTTCTAGTGCTAGTACTTGCAGCGACCATGCTATCTAACGTAGATGATATTCTACAACATTTTCTCACAAATGCTCCTCTGACTGTTAGAAATGGCTCTTTTCCAAGTCGTGGGAAATAAAATTACAACTTGGATTTGCACACAAGATTAATTAACTATAAACAGTACAAGATAAGATGAAATACTAAAAGAAATTAGTAATAAATAAATAAATAATGTTAATTGGGAAGCGTATTGACTAAGTCTACTTTAATAGTTCACTGCTTCGCTCTCTTCTCTTACCCTTCTGTGATGTTTACAATCATCTTGAGTTACTCTAATTACAGTTTCTCCAGTTTTGGGTATGTTTATGTGAATCTTCTTTCACCTGAACTCAGCAGCTGCTGTTCAATTCAAGTTGCTGCCATGGATAAAAGTAATGTAGGCTAGATCAGCCAAAGTGTGTTTATAGAAGAGGATCCAGCGTTAGCACGTGATCTTTCCATCTCTTTTGTTTTGCTGTGCATTGCTAGCAATTACTAATATAAAGACGCTATGGGCAGGATTTTCAAAAGCCACTGTTATTGTATCGAACTCGTGGTATAGAAACAACAGCTGTAGTAGCAAGATTTCCAAACAAAATGTGTTCATAAATTCAATGCATTAATGCTTTGAAATTGACAAATGCATTTCTTGTTAACAAGCTTGTCACAGGTCAAGTACATCACTTCCTGTCTCAAAGACTAGATAAGGAAAACTCGTTAATCAAAATGCATGTTAATGAGATCAAGAAAAATTAATGAAAGCTTAATTTGCTGTTAAGGAAACTACTAGTGTATAAGGAGATAAAAAATAAAAAATAATGGGAATATCTATTTTGTGTATCATTTGTAAACTTAATTTACAATTGTGTATTTTGTCATGCAGAATGTATCATTATTTAGAACACTTCACATATAAAATGCTGATTTTGGATTAAAAAATGATTTAACAAAAATATAAATAAACAATAATTAAATCCCACTAGTCATTTATTTGTGGGGATATTTTGCCACAGTTTACTATATACAACTCTATTAATGTCATTTTGAACTCTTTTTTTTCTGGTTAAAAAGAAAATAAAACACCGTAAAATCAAACCCTCCATGCATATTGGTTGGAATTTACTTTCTTATGTTCACATCTAACTTTCTATGTACTTTAGCATGTACGATTGTAGGCTGTAAATAAATAAGTTTGAAGTGCCATCTGCGTAAGTAGTTGTTAGTTATATTATACATGTATACCATGTGTGTAACACTTCATTATATATTCATTAAGCTTTTAAAATCACAATAGAACTCCCGGCCTAACCCAATACACAAGTGTGTTTATAAATAAACTCACCAAACACTTACAGTATTATAAGAGGAAGGTATATGCATACAGATGTGTGAAGGTGAAGGTGTACACTGTACATAAAGAGTGAGGGGAGTCTGATAACATTACAAATACATCCAGGCAAAATCCAAGTCAATGATCTCAAGCACAGTCCTAATGGAGCTGTGTGTCCTGTACTCCGTTCTTGTGTGGATTAGACACAGGTATTAAAAGCTAAGGACGCATTGCAAATTCACTATCTAAGGAAACTTTATTGAAATATCTAATATGCTGTTTTCTATACCAATATTTCAGTTGTATAATTCAAATAAAATCTAGAGGTCAGCTGTCATACATTTGCAGAATTCAAACAGGCTACAGTTCCATTGATAATTTTGTGGTAGTAACATTACACTGGATGCAAATAACGGTATATAATTTTAGCAATACAACAAAAGTTCTGTAAGGTTACAAATAGTTAAAACAAGTGACTAAATCTCATTCATAACCACAAGTATAGAAAAGGCTAAAATATTTTCCTAACTACAAATATTTAATTATCTATATCGTCAGCCGCGGTCTGTTAAATTTCTGTTTCAAGGTGAGTTATATTCTCTTTCATTAATTAAATCCTTTTCCAAGTGCAAATTACTCCTGATAAATTATGACAACACAGATTTGCTTTTAAATTCCCACAAAAACAACACAAACAGTCACAAGAAGCACTGCTCGTTAAGATAGCAACATTAGTTTGTAAATCAACATCGTTTCGGAAATCACATTAGGACAATTATTTAATAAAGAAACAGGCATAACGACCACTTGAAAATGTGCAAATCAATGCTACATACCAATTTTTTGATTAACACTGGAGTTCTCATTTACAACCTTTTACAAATCCTGCCTTTGGATCTGGCTTTGTTACATAGTGACTGTTTCTTAAAAGAGAACTTAACTGAAGTAGTTAACAGCACAGCAATGAAATACTTGTTTATGCTAAAATGACGTTTGCAAAGAATATTCTGCTAGGTTCTTTAAATATTTCAACACAAGACCCTCATTTCAACTGGCATGTGAATACGAGGGTTGCAGTTCCTTACCTTGCACAGAAGGGGCGATGTTGCTCAGTGTGATCACTGAGATCCACAGAATCCATAAGGTCAGTGCCATTTTGTGAGCAGGTTTGTGTCTCTGTGTCTTCAACATTCCACACTTGTCAGGTCCCAGTCGGATTCCAATCTATACCCCCAGTACAGGAGCACCAATCACTGTAGGAAAACATAAAATACAAGTTTAAGGAGTAACGAGGGGTGTCACATTGCTTCCCTCTTCAGTAACATTATCTCAATTAACTTTCCCCCAGGTTTTCTACCCAACTTGTATTGCCCATTAGCTAATAAAAACAAGATTTGTGTCATTTTTGATGCTGCATATCAGTATATGTGCTATGTGTTAGAGGGGTTGTGTTTGTAACTCCCCTGTTCCCATTATCTATGTGTGTTCTTGCTTTTCCCTCCTTGGTGTTTGATTTGGCTGTCACACAAGCTTGGATAGCATTGCTCGGAATACAAATGGCTCTATTATTCATATTTAAATTCTACAGGTTCCATACATCATTAACTTTGTCTGCATGGTAACAAAATTCCATTTGAAAAATTAAATAAATCAAACAGTGTGGAGTTTAGCGTGGCAGAATCTCCACAGTGCACTAAAATATAACTCCTTTGAGTCATGTTTACTGCATGTGTTCCTTTTCATGCTGCACATTTGTTGACAGTCCAGTTTGTTTAAAAACAAAATAAAACAAATTAACGTTTAGATAAGATTTTTTGCCATGCAACAAGAAAAGCTTATAAAAAGAAAAATATGAGCAAGGTAGACTTTTCATTAAGATTTCAAAAGCGCTAGCAACAAGCTGGTCACACTCAATTCCAGAATATTGTAAACATAACCTTCACAGCACTCACAGTGGAAAATATAAAACACTACTAGAATATGCACAATTTTCAATTCCTGATTTTAGCCAAGTTAGAAGACTATTCTGTGTGGCACCATGGCTTGTGGTGACGTCAGACCAGGAAGGAAATACTGTGGCATGGGCACGCTAATGCGCAAGTTTATTGAAAGTAAAAGATTTAAAACAGAACAAAACAGTGATCCAAAAAAAAAAAAAACCAGCACAATGGCCAAAACAGACACAGAACACAAAAGTATCGCGCTGGTACAATTCCAGCTCGAAGAGCAATTGTAAGTTATTATTTATATTTTCTCTCTGCCTCCCGACTCTCGTTCTGCCTCTGAACTCACCAACCCTCGGTGCGTGAAAACTGACTCTTTTATGCTTGATAATCAATCATTCACTTTAATCCCAGCACAGTCTGCATGTAAACTAATTGTGTACTCCCCATGCCTAAAGACAAATGATACATTTTAAATCACTTGTGCTACATAGCCCACACGTTGTGCACCACTACATACATATATATAGCATCCCACATATAACAGAAAACACAACAGGGGTGGGGTATCCTGCCACAAAGTGCCATAAATGCAAAACATCGAGCAAGTGAAAAGAACACAGACAATTCGCAGTATTTAATCTCCCTCATAGATTGTCTTTATATGAATTCTTTATATAAATTGTCGCCTCTCTGCTGCATCCCATTTATTGCTCAAGAGAACCTGAATATCAACTGTTTTCGCTGTCGAACCAGTCACCTCTTTTCACCAACGTAAGTAACAGGTGGACAAAGATGTGCAAAGTTATGATGGCCTGGTCTGGCCTCTTGCTGGTCTTGTGTGACCAGCAGTGGTCAGTGAAGCAGGAGAATGTGAGCTGTTATCCAGCTTTCTACCTAACCCAGTGACACTGATGGGATTTGACCCACGCTTTCATGACTCTCCTGGCACTCAAAGCGCCAGTGCTTTTAGTGGTTGAACCAATCCCCTTTGTCATAGATACCAAAATATTTAAAACAAGCATCGGTGCCTTAAAACTGCAGTCCATCAGCTTTGGGGATTTGAACAGTTCCCTGCATGAGATTGAGTTACTGCAGACCCTTGTGTTTTTGGTCAAAGCTGTTGCAACAGGATCAACAGAGAAGAAGCTTCATTTAGTCATCGTCCCCAGCACCCCCTCACGCCCACATTTGAGAACTGAAATGGTTTTATTGACCAATGTGGTCATTTGTTTGAGATGCACCTAACCAGGATACAGGAGTTAACAGCCCCTTTCCTGTTGAAAAGAGCAGCAGGGGAACTATAATAACATTGGTCTCCTCCCAAGGATAAAATCAAAAAGAAAAAAAAGAAAAAAACAGCCTTGTTACAAGATTCTATTCTGTTACAGTGCTTTTACAAACACACAGCCTCACAATGGAGTGAGATCAATCTGCAGTGCTGGGATTCTGGAAGACTGTAGCCCCTCCAGTGTTTCTTATGTGTGTGTTGAGACTCTGACAGACTGTAGCCCCTCCAGTGTTTTTGATGCATGTGTTGAGATTCTGATAGACTGTAGCCCCTCCAGTGTTTCTTATTAGTTTCAGAAACATTGCTTACACAGATCATTTCTATGTGATTTGTACATTTATAAAGGTTACTGTTTTGGGTAGTGTAAGGAATAAAGTGGTTCGCTTTCCAAGAAACAATGTTGTAGGGGGCTTATTCAAATCCATCATTCAAGGTTCCCCTCAGTAATTAGTAATAGCCCAAACATTATCCCTTCTCTCTCTTTTCTTCCTTGACAGTCCTGGGCTTCAGACGCCACGTAGATAATAATTAGGTGCCAGAATATGTATATGTGGCCCTGGAAACAGACTGCTATATTGGGACGGAGGTTCTTGCCAGCGCTGTTAAGAGTAACGGGCTGTTACCTGAAAAAATGACGCTGTAATGTCGCCTCTACGCTGTGTTGTCAGTTTATGCAACGGCCAAAAAATAATAATAATCCTGTGAAACATTGTTGACTATTCCTTAATGTGAGAAATTGGTTTGCTTAAAATACTTGTTTCATCTCTCAGTACTCTTCAATGGGTTGGTTGTGACAGCATGTTCTTTAGTTTGGTGCGTGTAATGTATGTGACACGGAGACGAGACTGAACTTCACTGAACTTTATTAGCACATTCCCCTGTTGACGGATGAGACTAGATCCTGGGTGCGTCCCTGATGCACAGCTCTGTAACAATCAACACCATTGCAGATCTTTATTATTATACCAAAACTACGTTCCCTCTAAGACTTTGGCTAAAGTAACAACATTTTTAGCCACACTGGAAAAACTTTAGCCACTTAACAATTCTATAAACAAATTATAAACATACTGTTTCAGCAAGGCAAAAAGATGCCACTGTGTCTCTTTGGCTATGTGCTTGGGGTCAATGTCCTGCTGAAAAGTGAATCTCCATCCCAGTCTTAGGTCTTTTGCAGACTGAAGCAGGTTTTCTTCAAGGATTTACCTGTATTTAGCTCCATCCATTTTGCCCTCTACCCTGACAAGCTTCCCAGTCCCTGCCGATGAAAAGCACCCCCATAGCATGATGCTGCCACCACCATGCAGTAGGGATTGTGTTACCTGGGTGATGTGCTGTGTTAGGTTTGCGCCAGACATAACGCTTTGCATTTGGGCCAAATAATTCAATTTTTGTTTCATCGGACCACAGAATCTTTTGCCACATCTTTTCAGAGTCTCCCACATGCCTTTTTGTAAATTCCAAGCGGGATTTTACATGGGCTTTTTTCAGTGCCTTCTTGCCACTCTTGCATACAGGCCAGATTTGACACATGGACAGTTTCTCCCATCTCAGCCATGGAACGCTGTAGGTCTTTCAGAGTTGTCATTGACCTCTTGGTGGCTTCTCTGACCAATGCCCTTCTTACCCGACTGCTCCATTTGGGAGGACGGCCTGCTCTAAGCAGATTGGTGGTGCCGTATACCTTCCACTTCTAAGGATTGACTTGACTGTGCTCCAAAGGATATTTGAAATCTTTTTTATACCCCTCCCCTAATCTGTGCCTTTCCCCAACTTTATCCCTGAGTTGTTTTGAAAGCTCCTTAGTCTTCATGGTAGTATCATTGCTTTGAATGCACTACTCAACTGTGGGACCTTACAGAGACAGATGTATTGAATCTCCATTTAACTTATTTTGTGCATTCTGAAGGCAGTTGGTTGGACCTGGGCTTATTTAGGAGTGTCATAACAAAGGGGGTGAATATTTATCTAATGAAGACTTTTCAGGGTTTCATTTTTAATTGATTTGTTTTTTCACCCCTCCCCCCACTTTTTCACACATTGAAAGTGTTGAGTGGGTTGTGTAAATCAAATGAAAAAAAAAATCCCACTTAAATGCATCAAGATTTCAGGTACTTCCTATAGGCACTGTATATTCTGACCCGTACATTATTCTCTCTCTCTCTCTCTAAAAAATTAATAAACAGCAAATAGCTGTATATCCAATGAGAACCAGGATCCAATAGGATACTCATTAATCCCTAGAAATACTTAATGAAAAGTAATTGATACATTGAAAACATTTGAAACAGTGCATTCTGATCAGTGGATTTGAATGGATGCAAGATCGATTCTAAAATGAGATCCAGTGTAGTGTAATGTTTTGTGGTATGCGTTAAACGTGGTACACCATGTACTACGCATGCATGTGCAAATGATTTTAGCTCAGAAAACAGGGACACACCCAACTGAACGGGGTACGCTGTACTGAATTTGGCCCTTAAAGGTATTTTTAAATATAATGTTCCTCACAATTCAGCAAATGCATGTGACTTTAACTAATGAACAACACACTGGGTTATCTAAAATTGTAAACATATATGATTTTGTGGGTGATCTACGGTTTGTCTTGTTCATACGCTTCAGATCTAATTTTAAAAGGTGTTTCTATAACTGTTTTAAATTACTATCATAAGAGATATGTATGTAGGCTAAAGGTATGCGGCTATACTAAGATCACAAGGATAACTCCGAGCTGTATTTTTGTGTTTGTTTTTGCCGATCGCTTGCAGCCCTGTGTTAGCTCGTTAATAAATGGGTTTCATGCCATTTTTCTTGACTCTTCTACCCATCGCCCCTGCATGGCTTAGATGGGATCAACAAAGGTGTTTTCTTTTTTAATGTGTTTTACTTATTCTACTGAAAAATAACTGCATTTTACAAATGCAATGTGCTCTGAGAGTATTGAATCGAGGGGTTGATAGCCATGAAACTAATTATGCTTAGCTAGGTTGGAGAGGTAAGAGATCCTGGAGTTTATTTTTATGTATCTTTTTTTACTTTGGCAACTCCCATCTCCCTTGTCTAAGCACCGCAGAATATACCCACTAGACTTCCCTAATGAAAAATAAATGGCACTTCGTCGCACTAAACTCTTATACCATTAGAGCCAGGGTCAACTGCACATATTAACATAGCTTAAATTTACAAGGTAACATTCCTATATAGAGTGAATAGGTATGCTACAGACACTATATTATCTCCAAACTTTATTATCTGGCTATAGCCAATATAATATATCCAATGCTGAGTCCTTGGTATACAGCACACACAGGCAGGATGCATATACACCTGTGCACGTGTGGGCTGCAGTGCGTAGGTGTAGGGGTGATGCAGGTGCTCCAGGCAATGAGTTCACTATTCAAGCTCTTTTTATTTTCCTTTTGTGGTCAACTTGACCGTTTAAATAATAATGCTGGCTCTACCCAACTATGGGTATTGCCAAGGGTTTGCAGTCCCGATTTAATAACACAAAACATAGACACACAACACAGATACAGACACGTCTCCGGACAGTGCGTGCTCTAGGTGCAGCTGCGGTGCTGGAAACAGTGGTAGTTGCTTGTGTACAGGTGCAGTGAAATCTGGGCTTTATCGCAGGCTTGAAGCGGCAGTGTACACAGTTATGAAAATAAAAAAAACCCACTTCAATCACGATTTCACAGTCCTCGTTTCCTCCCATTAACCACAACAAAGGAACCGATTACGACGTCACGTCCCCCTAAAGTACCCTAAGCCCCGCCCCCTCCGATAGCTAGTTCAATCACGTCTCCTCCAATTCATGACTGAAACTTCGCTCACCGTACTAGGGCGATGACTCCCGGTACCGTGACTCCGCTCCCTTCCTGAATGGCCGACTTCCAACTGCCCCTGGAATGAACTGCCCAACCATTCAGTACGAGGCACACAGTTCCTGTTGTACAGTGCTCTCACAGGTCGAGAGGGAGATTGTTAATTAGGATTCATTCTCTCTCTGTCACAACACCTCAATTAATAAAATTATTATAGATTCTATTCATCTGTTTAAATGAGAGGACACCATCACATGTAAAATGTAGCTTAAATCAGCATACTTTTTAAAGCAATATTAAAGAGTAAGTAGTAGGGTTCTGAAATATATAGCATTATATACGTCCCCACGTGTTGCTACAACTGTTTAAATAATGTGCCTGTCATTTTTCTTTTCATTGTTAAAATCTTGACAACTTTTCACACTTCTAACTTTAAAGTCTGTTTCAAGCTCTTTTCAAAATATCCACTCTAGTGCACTGCTAGTGTCAGGATTACTGCCCACATTGTTAAACAGGGAACACAGCGATAACAAGCCATGATGTGGTACGGGACAGAAAAGCCAGAGCAGTGTATATATATATATATATATATATATATATATATATATATATATATATATATATATATATATATATAGTCATAGAAAGCCCGTACCAACCCACGCAGTCATAGACAGCCTGTACCAACCCACACAGTCATAGACAGCCTGTACCAACCCACACAGTCATAGACAGCCTGTACCAACCCACACAGTCATAGACAGCCTGTACCAACCCACACAGTCATAGACAGCCTGTACCAACCCACACAGTCATAGACAGCCTGTACAGTACCCACACAGTCATAGACAGCCTGTACCACCCACACAGTCATAGACAGCCTGTACCTACCCACACAGTCATAGACAGCCTGTACCAACCCACACAGTCATAGACAGCCTGTACCAACCCACACAGTCATACTCTCTGTCACAACACCTCAATTTAAAATTATTATCATTCTATTCATCATAAATGAGAGGACACCATCACATGTAAAATTAAATCAGCTTTAAACAGCCTGTACCTACCCACACAGTCATAGACAGCCTGTACCAGCCACGCAGTCATAGACAGCCTGTACCAACCCACGCAGTCATAGACAGCCTGTACCAACCCACACAGTCATAGACAGCCTGTACACACCCACACAGTCATAGACAGCCTGTACAAACCCACACAGTCATAGACAGCCTGTACCAACCCACACAGTCATAGACAGCCTGTACCAACCCACAAAGTCATAGACAGCCTGTACCGACCCACACAGTCATAGACAGCCTGTACCAACCCACACAGTCATAGACAGCCTGTACCTACCCACACAGTCATAGACAGTAAAATAACAACAACAATGAACCCAAACCAGCTCCCAATCCCAGCGTCCTCTGTTCCTCATTTGCATGTCATACCCTTTCCATACTTCAGGCACGGCACCCGATCCACCATCAGGTGGCAGTGGCGAGACAGTCACAGTCACCCACCGATACCAAACTGAGGCGCATAAGAACTGACCAGGTAAATCAAAGCTCTTGAATCTTGTCTCTCCTCCCTCTCCATCTCTCACTTTTTACTTCCTCTTTTCTCCACTCTCTCCCTCTCTCTGGCTGTTGTTCAATTGGCTAATTGAGCCGAAGACTTCTGAAGGTGTGAATTAATTTAATGAGTACTGTGCTCTGACGAGTCTAATCAATAGGCTTGTCTAACCAGGAAATCTATAGACTGGGCGAGCAAAGGAGAGAAGACACAGAGAGATCATTCACTTTCACAGACTCCCTGGTCTAAAACTACAGATTTCAATGACTGATTATTGATCATTCATTTTGTGTTATTATTTTTAATCTGTGAACCTAAGCCACAGTTGGATTTTTAGTAGCATTTTGCAGCGCTGGAAAATCACCATGGATTGCATCAACTACCTATCCCAACACAGTTTTTAGGTTATATTTTGGACTTGGTTTGCTTAGGCTGCCTGAAATGTATGTTTTGTTAGTTGTCAGAAGAATAAAAACTGTCTGCCAATGCCTCATTTGGACCAATTTCAATTGGACTTTTCTGAGAGTTGCTGTTATTTACTTCATGCTAATATTGGACTCGGCTTTCGCCAAGATAAAATGAGATGGTAGCTTTGCTGTAATATATTCATGTAATGCAGATTTCCTATTGGCCCAGTGTAGCTGACTGAAGCGTAATGCTGGCTCCAGGGATCAGCCTATTTAAAGCACGGCGTCCCTAGCGCATCAGCATGGTAGCCATCTGGAACGGGCTGGGTGGGGCACTTCGCAGGGGTCATCAGGTGGGCTCCTCCCCTCTTCTGTGTTTCATCGACTAGCCCACAACCCCTCAGGATGGTTCGACAGTGAAGCTGACATCCCAGCACCACTCCCCTCTACCCCAAACCCAACCCAAAAAAACCTGTGTCGTCAGTCTTTGCAGTAATATTTCAGTGCACTACTTTGAATTTGTTTTTGTGTTATGATTGTGAGATTCGGATAATAGGTCCATCACACTCCAGATTAGCACGTGTCTCATGTACTACACTACATTTGGTACTATAGCATGACTATATCTTTGAAATAAATCAGTTTTTTTATTTTACTTTCATACTGAAGAATATTTTTATAATACCTCCCAGGCCTCTTTCACAGAATTAGAAATGAAAGAAATGTGTTTATAAGCATGCAGGCAAACAATCCTTGGGCAATGTTCAACCTTTTTAGGAGACAAGCAGAGACAGCAGCCCTCTCTGAATGTGAAATCAGAAATAATAACCCATTACCAACCTCAGCTTCAGGCAAGGATGTGCACAGTCAGACTGTACCACCAGCAGGGAGAGGGGTGGGAACTAAAACACACTAGTTATGGTGCAGTGGTAATGTATAATACAATCCAGGGAAAGAACAGTATCACACTCAACAGTAGCGCATTTTCACAGATTGGTTATGGTATGAACCAATCCACACTGCTGTTAATCCACTATGGTGCCCTATCAGTATGTTAGCGACAGTGTGCTCTCATACCTGGAGCACTGTCTGCATGGGGCAACGTTTCTCAAAGCAGGTATAGGTGGCTTACCTGTTGCTTGTTCAATACAACAGGAACAGAGAGAAAAACCAGCGCATTTCAATACCTAAGAGGTACCCTCTACTGATCTGACACTTTCCTTTTCTAACAATACACAACTGTGCTCGACATATAGCTGGCGCTTACTTATGTAATGGCCCTGAAATAGCCTATGTTACAAATGTCTATGGCAGGCAATTCAAACGGAACAACAGTTCCTGAACTCCTATTAAAAGCAACTTGAAACAAAAAATATATTTTAGTAACTGAAATAAGAACTACTATGAATGATTGCAGATATCCTCACAGTTCTTCTCTTTTTAATTTGAAGGTAGTGACTTAAAAATATTTTCAACATCGTAGCGGGAAGATAAGGGATCTCGTAAGCCAGAGGTCATTTACAGTATAGCCTGACTGATTGCACATGGGATCCTTGACTAGGAATATTAATTACCAGTTACAGACACAAAGAGAATTGCATGATAAGTAAGCGTTTTCTAATGAAATCAGTGAAGTGTCGTTACAAAAGGATGCAAATGAGCTGAGATAATTTGAACACAAGAGCCAACCTTCTTTTCTTTCCTAGTAGAATAAATTAGTATTACACCGCTAGTTAATTTGCACATGCATGAAATAAAATTAACAAAAAATGCTTTTTTGTTCGGCATTAGCTGCTAAGCAACCATCAGACTTGTAAGAGGATACAAAAAACTGCAGCCAAGGTACCCAAGGGAACCTAGTTTGGAAACACATCATCAGGGGCCGGTTTTTCAAAACTTTGGTAATCAGATTTCCGCGTTTGATCTGGATTATATTGTGCAGTTGGGTTTTTCAAACCATCAAAATGCGATCTGGATTCTGTGATCCAGATTTCATTTTTGGTAATCCAGTCGCTCTTTTAATCATGATTAAATGTTGCGATTGGATTTTTCAGAATGTAAAGAGGAGATCAGGATTACTTTGATCCAAAGGATTATTGTGATCTTACTGCGGAGGTGGGTTTAGCTTTTAAATGATCACAGAACAGCGATATTGTGTTTGAGTTTTCACAGCAAGCACACGCTATGCCAAAATCGAATGTTATTATATCATATTTATATATTTATTTAAGTTTTGTATCCATGCCAGCAAAAAGGAAAACAAGTATTTAGTGTTATAGCTGTAATAAAACAGCAAACGCATACACCTTCACACATGCCATCTTAAAGCTCGTCTGAGGTGCTGGACTCATGACCCACGAGGAAGACGATGAAGATGTCTGAAAACACATATCCTTTTATTCACAAGTTTTGTTTTTATTAAATTTAGATTTAGTTATTTAATTTCTGCCAAGTAGGCATAAATAAAATAACCATTACTTGCATGCGTTATGTGTGCACTAACATTAAAAGCGATTTAGATTTTGTTAAAATAATAAACAAAGTTGTGTATTAATCATTATCACCACGATCTTATTTATTTTGTTAAATTAGGTTATATCAAAAATAAGGTCTCAAAAAAATAAACTAGCCTACTTCAAAAAACTGGATTTTGTAATGGTGATTATTTGTTATCTGGATAAATGTAATCCAGCAGTGACATCTTCTGAAAAACCGGATCAAAATGATCCAGATAAAAGCAATCTCGATCACAAAATATAGGATTACAAAATCCAGATCACTTTGATTAAAAGTTCTGAAAAACCAGCCCGAGAATATTACAGGCTTAAATTAAGAGTTTCTAATTAACACGTATGAATATAAAAATAAAAAAGACCTTTGCTAGGTGGATAAAGGCCGCAATGGGCAGCAAGGACACTGCTGGACAACTCTCCAAGGGGTTTATAATGTGTTCTGGGGTCGATACATGACCAATCACTTAAGGATTACCAGCTTCTAATTCCTTCAGGGAAGTGTCTTGTCAAGCTAAGGCTGTTCTCCTGAAATGGTCCAGATCAGTCATTTTTTCAGTCTTGTGTAGTCTTGGATACAGAAGCACCTTCCAACTGAACATCTGCTAACCATTAATCTCAGACCCTGAGCTCTGTTCAATTTCTTCACTTTTTACTGTTTACATTTTACAACAAGGATCCCATTTCAGTTCACACATATCAGGGAGAAAACCAGTACAGACAGCATATGGGGGTATGTGGAGTCCATATTCACAGACACGCTGTGCACTGCATGTTACTGCCACACTCACTTAATTTATTTACTTTTAATTTGATTAATTTGAACTTGTCAGTCACAGGAAAAGCACAGCTTGGTACTCAAACATGGGGCAATGCATCTGACTTCTGGGAGTTATTTTCAAGAAAATGAATGGCAAACATTTAGAATGTTTTTTTGTTTTTTTTTCCCTTGAAATATATTGATTTAAAGAATGTGCACATGAACAATCAATGTCTAATTTTTGCTAAATTTTTGCTAAATTCCCAGAAGCAAGTGTATCTGATACATTTCTTCAGTTGACATGAGCCCAGGCAGGCCCTCCACACTGAAGAAGGTGATGACGTAGGAACATGAAAAATATCAGTCACGTTCATAGGTATGGGGTCTGTTGCCATACAGCAAATTAAGCATGAAACATAAAAATCACACAATTGGCTCATTTGCATGTGCAAGTGTTTGCAATCACATAGGTAAAGCACTTTTGCTCAAATAAGCTTCACGGCCTGTTTGCTTTTGTTTCCTGTTTATGCTTTAAAATACATTCCTTTAAAACAAAGTTACAAATCAGAGCTCCAGACAAAGATTCTGTCTTCGGAGCCAATCAGAGCTCCAGACAAAGATTCTGTCTTCGGAGCCAATCAGAGCTCCAGACAAAGATTTTCTCTTAGGAGCCAATCAGAGCTCCAGACAAAGTTTTTGTCTTCAGAGCCAATCAGAGCTCCAGACAAAGATTCTGTCTTCGGAGCCAATCAGAGCTCCAGACGAAGATTCTGTCTTCAGAACCAATCAGAGCTCCAGAAAGAGTCTTTCTTAGGAGCCAATCAGAGCTCCAGACAAAGTTTTTGTCTTAGAAGCCAATCAGAGCTCCAGACAAAGAGTCTGTCTTAGGAGCCAATCAGAGCTCCAGACAAAGATTCTGTCTTAGGAGCCAATCAGAGCTCCAGACAAAGTTTTTGTCTTGAGCCAATGACTCCAGGCCAAAAAAAAAAAATCAATCGCCAAATTCAATTGCTGGTGCCACTTCAGACGCAAGTTAGTTGGTAGAAGAGGCTGCCTGAGCACATGATAATTAATAATATATTATTTTAATTATCATGTGCTCTAGAGAAAACACCCCATTGAGAGAACACCACATTGCTTCTGTAGTTTTGATTTGTTGTGCATAAGAAATCAAACCACTGTAAATTAAAATCTTGGAAAATTGTCAAAATATGCACATGTGCGATTGTGTAATTTAATTGATGACTTTAATATGCCATACATGGAATTCATTTGAAATAGTAAGAGAAAAGCGACACAGAGCCACACATGGTACAATGCATGAGAATCTTTAGGGTTGTTTAAGGTGCCTAATTAAAGCACACAGTGGTCAAACATTTTCACACACACGAGTGCCTATCGCATACATATAGTCAACTTGTATTAATACGAATTTCAAATGGCACCAGCAAAAATATCTGTCGCATCAGTAATTCTTATTATCAGTTGTCTAAGCCAAATGCATACTGTCAGTTTTTACTGAAGTTACAGTAACACTGAAATCAAATTTCAATTACAGTACAAGGAAAAGTGTTACACATTTAAAAGTACTGTGCATTCTATTGAAAATACAGTTGTACGAAAACTTAAGTATACACTGCCACTTGAAATGTGCATCTCACATTCTGATTACAGGCGTTTTTAAACCACAAAGCACCCTCAAAATCATGCATTGAGCAAATCGGAAAAGGCTGACGACGCGCATCCACAGTTTTGCTGTTCATAGGCCTGTATTGTTGTATCCTGTTTCTTCAGAATGGTTGAGACAGTGTTCGCAGCAATGCTGAAGTCTGCAACAATGCTATCAAGAACGTTCTTTAACCTTGTCTGCCAATGAAATGAAATACATGTTTGCTATAACACACGAATCTTTCAAAAGTACAGATTTCTAGATATATTATATAGCAAATCAAAGTGCACAACAGGGTTATGGAAAGAATTCCATTAAACTTGAATGTGGCAGGCCAGAGCCTGTTTAAAATAAACACTCAAAGCTCTATAAGGTGATTTGTGCTCTCCTCAAACAAAATTATAATTTGGTATAGGTATCCTGTACAAACAGTTTCACACTGTACGGACCGGCAGTTGCTCCCAGTTGCTGTCTAGACTCTCCCAGTCCCTTGGCTCGGGGATCTAATTACTTTGCATTACAGTAACAGGCTGTAATCTAATTGTGAGAGCTGGCAGACAGTGAGAAGGGATGCTAACTTGTTTAGAAGAATGTTAGAGTTTCAATTGCTGCAGCAGTGAATTACGCCTGTCTGGGTGGCTGGGTTCAGTCAGTGCACCGCCTGGTGTTTCTCAGGTTGGACGCAGCTTCTCAAGTTGAACGCAGCTTCACGCGTATTCTGTGAGGAGTGAGGCAGTAGTGTAAACAGAAAATCAGAGTTTGCATCTCTTTGTGATGTAAACTGCAGCACTGTAGTGGGTTTTATCACAAATATCGCTCACATTTTCAACACTTGTCACATGTTTCTCTGCTTTCCTTCAAATTAAACATTTCGAGTACAGAGCTAATAACCCAGTACTTCCACTAAAGCTGTAAACTTAATCGATTTTCAGTTTGAAAAAATTCACACATGTTTGTGTGAATTTTATTGCAATTTTTTCAGAAGCCCCAATTTATAGATTTTCCTTCTTTGCATTATAACATTAGATATAATGAAACTAAAAGAGAAATATAAACGCTGGTAGATCTAAATACCACCTTGCTTTAAATCACTATATAGGACCTGGCATTTTATATAGTTTTACAGACAGCAATGTTCTCCTGAGACTAATGGCTAGATATTTCATGTTCATAACATTGACACACACAAGGGCATTCAGGGTTCAAAACTAACTATATCATGAATACAAAATGAAGTTCCAATAAGAAATAGCTCATTGATGAATGGACGAGGATGGCTGAACATCCAATGAGCAAATGGGCTCTTTACAGCTGTCAGCATGAGTGAAATAAAGAGATCACCCTGTGGAACGGTCCACAAGCATCATGAATGGAAAAGAAAGTATTTATAAAACATCCGGAGAATTATTTCAAAGGAGCTCTGCATGTGCTTCACCACGCAGCATGGTTTAGAACAATCAGCCCCACCTAGTCATCCTGTTGTCGATATGAATGAATGCATGAAAGATTTCTAAATGAGATCTGGTAAAAGTTATTTAATGCTGGAACTCTCAACAGTATATGAATTACTATTTTTATTACATAATAGGATAAGAGTATTATGTAGGTTACCAGTCTTACTAGGCAGTAATACTGAATCACAGTTTCGACCAAAATCAATAGCTTTTCTGTACTCCCCTCACAAAACCAGCTTTAAGTGATCCTTTTTAAGATGCAATTTTTGCTGGAATAGTTAAGCATGGCAAATAATCTAGAACAATCAATCACCATACAGAACACACACGCGATATTAAACAGGTAAGAAACTAAACAGTAACAAAATGGAGGCCAAATTAGCTAAAATGAATAAAGAAATAAAGGCTGTTTGAATTTTCTCTTTCCATTTCAGTCTCCCTTTCCTCCCTCACTCTGCCCCACTGTGTAAAGTGCTGCTCTGATCTTATCTCCTGTCAATTAGCTCTCCTGGTACAATCGCTCTGCTTGCTCCCCTTTGCCCTTCTCTCTGGCGCTAGCTTTCTCCTCTGCTGAGGCAGTTACATTTTCAGTCCCGCATGAAAGAATAAACACATTTCCGATGTTATTTATATTGTTCAGAACTCCAAGCTATTGTTACTGCACAATATAAATGACCTTCTATAGAAATATTCCATTGTCCTGGTGTACTGCCCTGAAGAAACAGTAGCCCTATGGTTACCATCAATGGCAACACAATGGACTGGGAACAAATACAGCACTATACAGTGCTCCTATTATGGTAGCACACTGACTGTGCTGGGCTGCAATGGATTACCAGCAGTGGAGATTGAACTGCTCTATCCCCCTGAGAGAAAGGATGCTCCCTCCAGTGTAGGTCTGAGTCATGGACACTGAACTGCTCTATCCCCCTGAGAGAAAGGATGCTCCCTCCAGTGCAGGTCTGAGTCATGGACACTGAACTGCTCTCACCCCCTGAGAGAAAGGATGCTCCCTCCAGTGCAGGGCAGGTTTGGGCTCACTTTGTGACAGCTTGTGCTGTCTTTACTCTGTTGATATCCTTTCATTCTCTAATGCAAAACATCTTTCAGGTTGGTTCTAAAGTTACAACACTATTAAGAATTTGCATAAACAGTGACAGACATTACAATTCGTTAAAGATCAGACAACCATAAAATCACACTCTGCCAGAAGACTGTGCAGTGGAGAAGAGAAACCAGAATGAAACAGCATCCCTTTACTGTACCTTCCTAATTATAACAGGAAACAGAATGAAACAGCAGCCCTGTACTGTACCTTCCTAATTATAACAGCAATGAAATGATGTGATGCATTACAATCCCTGACTCAATAATCTTCAGTGGCAATGCAATGGTTATGCAATGGTTTTATGTTTGCAGAGTTGGAAGCTGTGTAAATGTACTGGCCTTTGCACTCCTGCAGGGATGGAGAGGAAATGAGACGACGAGTCCAGACAGACACTTCTCAGACTGGGCCCGCCTCCAGGGTTCAGTACCCTGGACTCATCCATTGCTTAGGTTGGTGAAAAGAGGTGATTTTTTTTAATTAGGCACTTCAAATTGACAAGAAAAATCAGGGGGTCAAATTATATTAAAATTCAAGTAAAAAAAAAAAAGAAAAGAAAAGAAAATCTGTTTTAAATAATCATATAAATAGTGATAGGACGAACATATATATTTTCTTTAATTTTTAAATTGGAAATCGCAAGTATAATGTTATTGAAGTAATAAAAAAAAACGCCTCCCTGTATTAAACATGGTACCCCATCAAATCAGATGAATAATAGAGGAACACTGTTCTATACAGCAGAGTGTGTTATTTATTTCAGATATTTCAGTCATTCATTCATTGGTTTTCTTTGTATAAAATCTGTTCTTTGAACGAGCACACAAATGGCTATTTAAAAAATATTGTCCCACAGTACTGTATATGTGTTTCTATTCTAATGTTAAGCCGGAAAGGGTTAACTAAACCTACGGAGCTGTGTCTGTCTAAGCCTGGACTCCTGTACTGTGTCAATTTGTCTGGTTGCTGAATTAAGGTCTGATTACACTGGGAGTGGTAGCAGAAAGAGGAACGTGGTAAGCCGTGCGGTTTTCCTATTACACTGGCGGCAGGAAACCTTGCAGTGTATGTAACAGTATTATCACATGTTAATGTTGAGAAAAATGTCAAGAAATAAAGGTTCAACATATTTGTGTGTCTTTATTTAAAAAAAAAACAAACAACATGCAGCGTTTCCCCTGTGTAGTATTCTCCTGAGTGACTATTACATTTATATTAATAAACGTCATACATTATATATGCATTACATTATATTATAATGACATTTTTTTAAGCTCGTGTCTGAACCAAACAATGTCATTCAGTCCCATATAAAGATATTGTGTATTGACTGAAATGCTTACCTGGCAAGGCAAATCCAAGAGTTTTATGACAATATAATCTAAACACCTGTACAAAAAAGCCCTCCATGAAATACTACAAGAAGCCCGTCATTATTGAGGCCTCTTCTTTTTTCAGCTTTCAAGTGTTTTGCTTGGAGGTCTATGGCATACAGTATGCTATATAGTCTATGTTTTCTGTTGCTCTTCAAACACAAACATTTTTACTTGACATGTCTAGTTTGACCGCTATGGTGTCCCAGGTGTCTTGCTTCTTTAGCGTATCCTTATAATCTGGACGGGACGTATCATACAGTTGAGGGCATTTTTGCACCCTGAAAACCAGGGTTCTCCATCTCTCACTGTACATAGTGCAGAGAACATCACACAACAACACTTCAGTTGATTGGTTAGATGGGAATTTGCCGCGCAGTGTTTTCCGGCATGCTGCTTTTTCGTTCCGCACTCATTCAATTTTTTTTTTGCCGCACGATTTACCGTTTTCCTCTTCCGCGCCCAGTTTAATCAGACCTTTAGACTAGATTTGGCTCAATTTATAGAGCGTGAGAGAGTGCCAAGTCTGTCTGACTACAGAGCTGGCTTTGCCCTCGACAGACCTCCATTAGCGGGTCCACATCACTTGTGCCTGGCACTGTCTGTCCGTCTGTCCGTAATGGCATGAAGTCAATATGGGCTTAAACATTGTCAATGGCATCCCATTCGACACCCTGTTAAGATTCTCCTTTGCGATTCTGCTTACAGGATTCTTTACCAGACTTGCTGTCTAAGTGTGTGGAATCAGGAGTTGCACTGTGCACGGAAACCCAGAGGTGAAGCAATGTGCTACACTGATGTGCTTCCCCACCTGCTTTTCACAACACTTTGTAAGCATGGCATATCATTAAGGTCCTATTTTGTCAGGTTTTATTTTATATACAATTTAATTAGGATTTATCAGGGTTTATTTAGAAAAAAAAGAAATCTGTAAAAATGATACATTTCCAAGTTTTCCAGTCAAATATGGGGATCATACTTGGGGACAGTCGGAAAAGCATCTCACTCGCTTCTGTTGTTTGTGAATGCAAACCTTGTAAACGTGCATCAATAATTAGGTTCAATATGTTAAACGACAGCCCCAGCATTTCCATCAATGCATCTACCAAATGTAAAGTAATCTTTTTCTTGGTTCAAATCAATATTTTCATGTGCCTGAGTGGGACAAATTTTGGTTGCAAGTACCAACCAATGGCTTTTATAAAACCCAGGATTTTTTTATTTAAAAATCTGTAAAAAACTGAGAATAAAAGGCTTTGCATATAATGAACCAACATTATCCCTATCAGAATGTAATGTTAGTCTAAATGATTGCAAACATCTTATAAAAGGGAAGGGGACAGTAATAGAAAAATAAGAAACTGCATTTGAAATCTATGTAAAGAGATGTGACTGTGTGATTTCCCACACGTTCTACATACAGGAATAGGCATTGTTAGCTTCCTGGGATGTCAACACATTTACATGCACAGCTGCCCTCCAGAACCCAGGAGAATGGTTTTAATATTTCTCTGCCAGTTGCTGGCCTGCCAGTAGAAACCCGGAGATTACAGGAGATTACCAATGGGCAGATGTTATTTGGAAAGATTACAGCGTTACGATTCTCCACCAACTCTGCATCTGTTTGCAAAAAAGGGGATTTCACAAAGCTCCAGAGTGCTGCCATCAAACTCCACTGTTCTAAGCCTGTTGTGCCACCTGTCAGCTTTTCTTCTCCGACACTGTGAATTCAGCATGACTTTCAGGATTGCTCATTGGAAAACAAAAGTTAGGTTCCCATTGGAATCCCAGTATAATCATGTTGAAGACACCCTGCTAGAACACAGCACTCCCAACAATGACACAGCTGATCTGGAAGAAGCATTGCACCTGATCAATATAATATACTATTTATTTTATATTATATATTATATTATTGCACTTATATAGCGCTTTTTATACAAAAGCATTGCAAAGCACTGTACAGTACATAGCAGAAAAAAGAACAAATCACAATACATTTGTACAACATGTCATACAACTTCCATAATCAGACCACTTAAATAACAGATTTAAATCACAGATATATACATAATACAAAAGCAGCAATTTTAAAGTTACACTAAAACCCACTAAGATAAGAAAGCCATTTTATTCACTGACAAACGAAGGCAGAGCATTCCATAATTTAGACGCTCTACAAGAAAAAGCCCTATCGCCCTAACACCAGCAGCCCCTCATCCTGCGATCTCAGAGTGCAGTTTGGATGATGCAGGGTCAGTAACTCCTGCAAATAACTAGGTGCTAATCCATTCAGGGCCTTGTAAGTTAACTGCAAAATCTTAAAATCAATTCTATACTGCACAGGGAGCCAGTGAAAAGAGGCCAAAACAGGGGTAGTACGTTCACTTTTTCTGATTTTAATCAGAATTCTATTCTGAGTGGTATTCTGAACATTCTGCAAGCGGGATACCACACGTTTTGGGACACCAGAGTAAAGTGCACTATAATAATCAATTCTAGATGAAACAAAGGCATGCATTAGTCTCTCAGCATCAGATACAGAAATAATTGGTCTAAGTTTGGCTGTATTTCTGAAATGGTAAAATGATACTTTAGTAACTTCCTCAATATGAGTCTCAAATGCTGGATCAGGATCAAAGATGACCCCCAAACTGTTAATTTCTAGATTAAGTTTTGATGAGAGACTGCAAGGGTCGAGCTCATGTAGTCCCACATTTCCTTTTAGTTGGTTCTGTGAGAGCCCACTAGCATAACCTCTGTTTTATCTGAATTCAACATTAGAAAATTGTGTGACATCTGACAATAACCGTTTTGTCAAATGCCAGTACATCTTATTATCCTGCGTACAGATTTCATGCCCTGCTTAGAACACACAATGTATGTTTAATAGTAGTTTGACATCTGTTTATAAAGTTCTCATAAAAAAGGGGGGCCCTTATGTGTTGATTACGTCAGTCCATCTGTCTGTCACACTCCAGATGGTGAGCTTACCCTCCTACAGACAGACTGTGTTTGGCTACAATCCAATACATTTGGTACAAATACTTGAAACCTTTTCAGGAACTGTGTGATTATTACATGGTTATGAGGGCCCTCTGTATGTGAGTGAGCTGTTTGTGATTTTAAATAATGTAATACGTTGTGAAGCAACCAGAACCTCTAAACTGCATGGCACAACACACAACGAGTAACTTATAGTGGAGCGGTCCAGCAGAAATAATGCAGATAAAGAATGTCCGATTACCCCCAGAATAACAACAAAATATTCTATTGTCATTATCAATAATAATAATAATAATAATTACTAAAACCAAACTTTTTTTGCAGTCTTTTCATCTGCAGCTGAATTCTGCCTTTTTTGAGCGTTTTTCAAACGTCAGAACAGTCTCTCTGCAGAGATCTGGCACTGCTGATTCTGTTTAAAACTCTCTGCTGTGAGGTACGCCTCCTGTCTCTGAAGACAATTTCAGAATTCTCTCCTTCCCTCCCGCTTGACCTGGATTGTAGATTGTAGACGGCCTCCCTATTCTCTGCTCAGAGACAGACGGGACTCAGTTCAAGCTATTTCTGTGCCCAGGTACAGTATAATCACTTTAAAAGTAAGACTTTTAGAATCATGTTTGTATACCTTCTACAGCCCTATTCCAGTCCTGAGGTTTGGAGTCCTCCTACTCTTTATTCCACCTGCCCCATAAATTACTGAACTGAACCAATTTATAACTTTACAATGTAATGATGCCTGTAGAACCTGGAGGACCGGACCTCAGGGACCAGATTTGTGCAGCTCTGACTTACTATATAATAGATAGGTATGTAAAACGTTAAGTAACTAAGTCAAATGGACAAACGCTCCGGCTCATGCTTTCTTCAGTGTGCATTAGTAGTTGTATAATAGGTTTCCATGTTCACACTGATTGCAATGTAAACTATAAGGTTCACAGGAGCTGATTCGACCCACCTGAACCCTGCTGAGATAAGCCACAGCTGGAGTTTTTTAGAGCAATTTACAGCACAAGGGATTCCTCTGAATTGCTTCTGCCTAGGGTTGTCTTTCGGCATCCCACAGTGTGTTATTGCTCTTAGAAAATGAACCCACCATACCTAACCCTCAAGTGAGTCAGGCAGAGTTGTTCTGAAACTTCCAAGCTGTGCTCAGACATATATCTGCAAAGGCTGGAACACTTGTCAGCCAATGAGATTGCTCCCTCCATTCTTGCCATGTTATAATGTGAATTGGTATCTGTCTGATTTGGCAATTGGCTGCACCTCTATTAAAGTAGCCGTTTTAACCACAAGGGAACCCCCCCCCCCCCCCCAATTCAAGGCAGGTGGGGGGAGGAGTCAAACCCAGCCACCACCCTTCACCACACTGCTCTGCTGAACTTGAGGACAGAAAGGAAGGGCTTTGAGATGCTGCGACAACAGCCTGTGGAGCTCTGAGGGGCAGTTAGGGACTTTGATTGAAGTGTGATCATGAAAGAGAAGATAAGAGAGAGAAGAGGTGCAGAAACCCAGAGCAACGGTGGAAATGGAGAAGGCAGTGAGTGGCAGAAGGCTGGAACGAGAGCGCATTTCATTTGCTACATTATCAAGGATAAGAAACAGAGGTAGAACAGCTGCTAATTGGAATCAGTTGAGGTACAATTAGTTGAACAGGTTGATTAGTCATCCACTAAAAATATTAATAAATCACGTATCTGAGATTGTCTGGTGCTCATTTCTGAGCTTACTGTTCCCTAACACTTTGCTGCTTCACTATCACTGCACAGTGACGTGCAAGAAGCTGACTGTGTTTCTGGGGTGTCTGTGAATGCTAATAAGAGGTAAGAGGATGCTTTTTTGGAGTTCGTACTCATTCTTGGCTTGCACCCCACACATAATTAGTCAGTAGAGAACAGGTTTTATCGTTATGACAGAAAAATCAGGAAACATAGGTTAACCAGGTTTCCACTGCCCAGCGCTGTAGTTGTTGGGAGCTATTTGAGATGCTGATGGATACAAACACCGGTATATATTTGTCATTATTTAGATTACAGTTATGATTTAATTATAATTATAACTGTATTATTTTTATGATTCTTATTATTATTATTCTTATTATTACTGTCAAGTTTACTTAAATATATAAAGAGTCTGTATCATAACATACATTCAAAAGCAGATATTACTACAAAATAAAATAGCCTTTTTTGTAAACAAAAAAAAAGAAAGGAAATACATTCATGTTGGTTCTCCATCACTCCACAAGGTTACATTTTTATATCTCAGAAGTTTAGAATTTTAACCCTTGATGTTTTCTCCTGTTTTGCGCCATACTGTGTGTTCACTCAACCATTACTATCCATTCTCCACACAACTGAATGAACCAGCTTGCAGAGGGAGGGAGGGCAGTCACTGGAACAGCTCAGTGCTTTACTGCCGATTCTCCACACAAGACCTGAATGAATCTGCTTGCAGAGAGAGGGGAGGGCAGTCACTGAAACAGCACAGTGCTTTACTACCCATTCTCCACACGAAACCTGAATGAACCTGCTTGCAGAGGGAGGGGAGGGCAGTAACTGGAACAGCTCAGTGTTTTACTACCCATTCTCCATACGAGGCCTGAATGAATCTGCTTGCAGAGGGAGGGGAGGGCAGTCACTGAAACAGCACAGTGCTTTACTACCCATTCTCCACACGAGACCTGAATGAACCTGCTTGCAGAGGGAGGGGAGGGCAGTAACTGGAACAGCTCAGTGTTTTACTACCCATTCTCCATACGAGGCCTGAATGAATCTGCTTGCAGAGGGAGGGGAGGGCAGTCACTGAAACAGCACAGTGCTTTACTACCCATTCTCCACACTCAGACCTGAATGAACCTGCTTGCAGAGGGAGGGGAGGGCAGTCACTGGAACAGCAAGCTGCTTTACTACCCATTCTCTATACAAGACCTGAATGAACCTGTTGGCAGAGGGAGGGGAGGGCAGTCACTGGTTACTACCCATTCTCCACACCGAGACTTGAATGAACCTGCTTACAGAGGGGGGGGGGGGGGGGGGCAGTCACTGGACAGCTCAGTGCTTTACTACCCATTCTCCACACTGATTAAACCTCTGGCCTCACCACACACCTGAATGTCGGAGCCGAGCAGGGCCAGGGGCAGGGTTAATGAAACTCTGGCCTCTCAACACTTAAATGATGGCTATTTTTTCAGGAAACACCAGTTTTACTTGAAAGAACCTCAACTGATTTTCCAACCCCCTCATTTTCATCTCTCACCTTTCATCTCAGCCTCTGTGTAGGCCATAGTATGCTGAGGTTGACATTAATTGAAAGGAATTATATTACTTCCTTAGATTGACACGATACTGGGACTATAGTCAACACTCTTCTTAAACCATCAGACAGTGGGCTTCAGTCACCGCTGTGACAGTCCCTCAGCTTTCAAGACACTAAATCACTTTGAGACAAAACACATTAACAAGAGTATCGCACAGTAAAATTAGCAGAGCTTAGCCACTGGGGGATAATGTATTTTACAACCGAGAGCTAAGCAGCCTGACAGTGTCTGTTTTATAATTACGGCCTGTAAAAGAATATATTACCCCACCTCGCTCCTATTTCCCCCTCAGAGTAATTCCATGTCTGTCTGCAGGCTCCAGCATGCATGCCCCTGTCTGACAATCAATATAGAACTCTGCTGCACGGTTGCCTTGGTGCTTTTCAGGTGTTTCCTTCTCCGCTGTTCGAAATTCACAGCTTTCAACGCCCCACAGCACTATTGATTTAAACAGCTGGCTTTCTTACTCTGTGCTGTTGCCATGGCAACGAGGAGGGCAACCATACAACCCCCAAACCTTTTCTTACCGCTGTGGATTTTCCATAGGAAGGCCCTGCCCCTGAAATACTGCTGGAAATGATTGTATTATTGTCACGAAATGACTGCCATTTTCCACCTCTGTTTCCTTATGACTGTGACTGGAAGGGCGAGCCTTTAGAGGCTTGAAAAAAAGGCTTACAAAATACCGTAATAAATCCCTCGCCTTTAGAGTAATGCATTTCTACAAAAAGACATTGTGCAGTTCCTAAGATTAGGACTGATTACAGCTCCCTTCTTCAGTGAAAATGTAAGTCTGACCTACAGGCTGACAGCCTCCATGTACCCAGTCTGATGTGTAGGTAAAAAGAATGTCTGTGGCAAGTTTCATCACAATTGGATATGTGGTTCTACAGATATCTGTAAAAAGCATTAGAGGACAAAAGTATAGTTTTACTGTTAGCCAACCAATGCTGGCATTTACTGTTAATATATAGGAACCTATTATTGCACTCTAAATCATATGCTTGAATGAGGTTGTTTAAAGATGTTGTATGTTTAACAAATGAGGGTTTATTTCAGAAAAACATTGTTACAGTGTAGGTTAACATATATTAACTATTAACAAAACATGAATAGTAGTGACCAAAACATGACCAAATTAAATTTTGACATCTGGATATCTTTGAGACACTTAGGATATGCATCTGTGACAGGGTGGTGAGTGGTGCGGTGCAGTGCAGTGCTGTGCACTGAGGCTGTGAGGTCGTGCTGTGAGCTGGCTCCGTGGCTGCAGCTCCTCATTTCCTCCTCTGCAAGATGAAGGGGCAGTACTCACATAGCAGCGTCCCCTTTGTACTACCCAACTCCTCCCTGCAACCAGCCCGGCGCCAGGCTCTCACCAATCACTGCCTGACCTGTAGCCGATCGCAAGGGATTCATTTGGAGTCTATTATAATGAAAATGCTAAATCCTGCCTCCACATTGGAGTCTGCTATAATGAGGATGCTGTATCCTGCCTTTACATTGGAGTCTGTTATAATGAGGATGCTGTACCCTGCCTTTACATAGGAGTCTGCTATAATGAGGATGCTGTATCCTGCCTTTACATTGGAGCCTGTTATAATGAGGATGCTGTATCCTGCCTTTACATTGGAGTCTGCTATAATGAGAATGCTGTATCCTGCCTTTACATTGGAGTCTGTTATAATGAGGATGCTGTATCCTGCCTTTACATAGCAGTCTGTTATAATGAGGATGCTGTATCCTGCCTTTACATTGGAGTCTGCTATAATGAGAATGCTGTATCCTGCCTTTACATTGGAGTCTGTTATAATGAGGATGCTGTATCCTGCCTTTACATAGCAGTCTGTTATAAAGAGGATGCTGTATCCTGCCTTTACATTGGAGACTGTTATAATGAAGATGCCGTATCCTGCCTCTACAATGGAGTCGACTATAATGAACTAAACGATGGCAGGTTTCCCATTTATTAACACCACAACATACAATACAAATGCAGTTAGCCGTGAAGGTCAAACAGTATATGTATATAAAAGCATCCACAAAGCATACTGGAAACATGAACTTCCAGCAGGTCATGTTAAAAGCGTGTTGCCGTCAACTTCACAGACACGCAGCAGCAAACACTGTTGTGTGAATAAGAAACACCACCTTCATTTCCCAAGAGCGCCAGCTACACGCTATACTAAAATCTTCCAAGTTGTCCCACAATTATCCAATTAATTAAAGCCCTGTCATCCCCCTACCTCTTGGTTAAACTGAAGTAAACATTTGATTTCTTCTTGAAATTAGGTCTTGAAAAAAAATCTAGGTTTTCAGAACGTTTTAGAATCCGTTTAGGTCATTAAAAAATAAAATAATCCCCCATCTCTCCAGCAGCAGTGACATGCTATCAGCAGGAAAGAGGCCAGGAGCTCTTGATAATGAGTCTTAATCTCTGTCCGCTACCCTGCTCCCTCCTGCTCCCTCCCTCTCTCTGAAATATGTATCTGGCTGGACCACCAGACAGTAATGGATTGTAAAAGCTCTCAATGAGCAGAAATCAATAAGAGAGCAGGGGAGGGGCTCTCTCATGCCCAGGGAGGTCTGCTTGTGCGATGGGTAATTGCACAACTAGGTGACGCATGGACCTAACCTTGGAAAAAGTGTATTCTTCAGGCTTTCAAATCCATATTCCTATCTATAGCTTTGGAACAAACTAGTAGAACTGGTGCTGTTCCTAACAGAAGAACCCGACTTTAGTTCTCTTCATATAAAAATATGACATACAGATAGAATGAGAGCCTCCATATAGAATCTCAATAACTAACAAATGCCCTTATCAAGTTTCATCACAAATGGATAAGCGGGTCTCCAGGTTACATGTAGAAATGCAAGTATGACAGACAGACTGAAAGCCTCCCACAATCTTGATACACTCAATAGAATGTCCTTAACACGTTTAATCAAAAATGGATTAGGGGGTCTCTAGATATATGTAACAGTGTAAGTAAGTATGACAGACACCCTTGATATACTTAAAGGTTATTGTTATGCACAATAACCTGTGATAAAATATATCCAAAGCAAGTTTCATCACAACTGGACAAGCGACTCTTTAAATATATGTGAAACTCTAGTGTGACAGACCAGGGCTACGCATCCTCAGTGGGGCTGCAATTGTGTAGCTGTAGTGCCACTCACAAGGACATCAGTGTTGGCCACATTTGGACCACATGCATTTAAATGTAGGACTTATTAAATGTAACAAATGTCATCCATTGCCAATGTATCTTTAAAGGGCCGCTGGGTATCTGTTTCTGAAGAAAGCCAAGGCTTTCAGTGCTTCCACCAGAGATCTTACAGCCCTGTACTGGTGTGCGTTCCCTGCTTCACTAACTGCCATGTTTGCCAGGGGAAGGGTATCAGGCTGATTGATCCAAGTTGGCAGCTGCAAGGAAGCACTGCCCCATGAACAGGGAGGGGGGCAAGGGGGCAGGGGACAAAATTAAGGCCTAGGGCAAAAGCATGGCCTAGAAAACGCTGTCACGCAAATACATCGCGACAGGATAAGGACGTCCTTTTGGGAGCACAACTTTAAAGGAAGGGTCAGTCGCTTTCTCTCGATAAAAATCGCTGTAAAAGCCCATAAGAACATAAGAAAGTTTACAAACGAGAGGAGGCCATTCGGCCCATCTTGCTCCTTTGGTTGTTAGTAGCTTATTGATCCCAAAATCTCATCAAGCAGCTTCTTGAAGGATCCCAGGGTGTCAGCTTCAACAACATTACTGGGGAGTTGATTCCAGACCCTCACAATTCTCTGTGTAAAAAAGTGCCTCCTATTTTCTGTTCTGAATGCCCCTTTGTCTAAACTCCATTTGTGACCCCTGGTCCTTGTTTCTTTTTTCAGGCTGAAAAAGTCCCTTGGGTCGACACTGACAATACCTTTTAGAATTTTGAATGCTTGAATTAGGTCGCCACGTAGTCTTCTTTGTTCAAGACTGAACAGATTCAATTATTTTAGCCTGTCTGCATATGACATGCCTTTTAAGCCCGGAATAATTCTGGTCGCTCTTCTTTGCACTCTTTCTAGAGCAGCAATATCTTTTTTATAGCGAGGTGACCAGAACTGCACACAATATTCAAGATGAGGTCTTACTAGTGCATTGTACAGTTTTAACATTACTTCCCTTGATTTAAATTCAACACTTCTCACTGTATACCCGAGCATCTTGTTGGCCCTTTTATAGCTTCCCCACATTGTCTAGACAAAGACATTTCTGAGTCAACAAAAACTCCTAGGTCTTTTTCATAGATTCCTTCTCCAATTTCAATATCTCCCATATGATATTTATAATGTACATTTTTATTTCCTGCGTGCAGTACCTTACACTTTTCTCTATTAAATGTCATTTGCCATGTGTCTGCCCAGTTCTGAATCTTGTCTAGATCATTTTGAATGACCTTTGCTGTTGCAACAGTGTTTGCCACTCCTCCTACTTTTGTGTCGTCTGCAAATTTAACAAGTTTGCTTACTGTACCAGAATCTAAATCATTAATGTAGATTAGGAATAGCAGAGGACCTAATACTGATCCCTGTGGTAAATGTAAACCGGAGCAGGAATCATGCTTGTGGCTCACGAGGTTTCAGCAGTGAAGATCCCGTTTTTATACTCATACCTACAACCGCCGGTACATTTTAAACATTTTTTTTATTTTAAATAAATATGTAGCACTTATGCTTTTGTATTATACATGAAATCTTATTTTTGGCTGGTTTAACAAACACAGTTTGGCTACTTTTTGGTTGATTACTATAATCTTTCTGTAAAATTTGGTGGGGTGTTGCAAAAAAAAAAAAGTTTAAATTTCGCAGCGCTGGTTGCACCTTGACATTGCTGTTAAGAAAAGTAACTTTTTACTGTTAAAAGTAAGAAAAATCTGTTTTAAAAAAAAAGAACTTTTTTTAATTACTTTTCTTAAGAATAATTTCATAATAAACAGACATGAAACTCTTCTAGATGCCACTAACGCATTAGTAATAATAAAGCAAACCAAAAAAATAGTGAGAGGCACACATTTCAAATAAACACTCTAGATTAAAAGTTGCACCCAAGTAGTTATCCACTTCCTGTGCTGTATCTCAGGTCTTAGCTACAATGAGACCATGTGAACTACCAAAAGAGACGGTGTACCAGACATCTACAGTCATGTACTTGAAAAAACAATTGTTTGTGTGTGTGTGTGTGTGTGTGTGTGTGTGTGTACACCCTGAATCAAGGAGAGCCTGGGTTTTTGTACCATCAACTGTCACAGGAATAACAAAACCCGTCTGCTAAAGTGACTGAGGTAACTGAACATGCTTACCTGGTCGGCTGAGGTCACACTCCATCACGGGGCAGTCCCGGTAGAGGTGGCCCACCTCCCTGCACGTCCAACATCTCGGTGGGCTGGTTTCTCTCCCCGAGGTTTTGGAAAGAGGGGAAAACACTGGAGGCATAAAAAGGGCCCGCCGATAAGGCGTCCGCGCGAGACCCCGGTCCGACACTGCAGCAGCCCGTGTGTATCCCCACCCTGCCCCAGTACCCGTGCCGGGAGCTCCCGCCGACACCCCCCCGACCAAAGCCTGGACGACCCCTTCCCCACTGTCCCTTCGCCCTCTCCAGGGCCAGTTGAGTGGATGATCCAGTAGCCGCACTCCTCCCGGGCGGTTTCGCGGGCGTTGGTTCTGCTGCCGGGTACCGCTCGGCAAGCTCGACCGCCCGGTCCAGCGTGTCTGGTGCCTGCCGCTGGACCCACAGCCGAGGTTCCGGGGCTAGACATTCCAGGAAGCGCTCCACCACGATCATCTCCACCACCCTGGCTTTGGTGTTCAAATCCGGATTCAACCAACCCATGGTGTAATCCTTCAGCCGGTGGGCGATGGTTTGTGGGTGCTCCCCTGCCGCAAATTGCTCCTCTCGGAATTTCTTCCGATACACCTCCGGTGTGGCCCCCACGCGATTAGGGATGACGGTTTTCAGCGTGGGGTAACCCATCATCCGTTCCGGGGACAGCGTTCTCGCTGCTGCTTGCGCCTCCCCCGTGAGCTGAGGAAGCAGGTAACTAGCCCACCGGCCTGGATCCCACCCGGCCGAGGTCGCCATAGCTTGTGTGTCGATATATATATATATATATATATATATATATATATATATTTTTTTTTTAAACAAACATTTAACCAAAAGGATATGTCGCTATTCCTGCCACCGAACTGGCTGAGACCGTGAGAGGGTAAGCATACCAAGATTGCTTTAAACTATCGGTTTGTTTATTTCTGCCCAGCCTCACACAAGACCGTGAGAGGGTCAAACCTGGCCTGGTTAATTATTTTTTCATTTTCTTTCACGTTAACCGACAAACAAACAGGGAGTGATTTGAGCAAAAGAACAAACAAAGGCCTGCCTAACGCCTGGAAAGTGGCTTGTGTGTAGTGCTGAACAGCTCATTATGTAAATCAAACAGCTTTAACTGATTAGTTGAAAATCACCCTCGTAGCTCCATTTAGAGGAGGCTCTGGAGAAAGCAATTAATTCTCTAAATAATGTACTGTTTTCTGCTGCTTGTGTGTGTGTGTGTGTGTGTGTCAGTATGCGGGCGTGGTTTTAGCATGCAGCTTTTAATATCCCTTCAGATCTCACTCAAAAGCCTTCTTCCAGGGATTTGTATTCAGCACATTGTTTTCTGTTTTCTATTTTAAATTTCCACTGAAATTTCCGAAAAAAAAGTATAAAAGGAAAAAAAAAAGAAAAATGCCACTAAGCGATGATGTCAGTGACAGACTTCTCCAGCCAGGACTGCGAGTTAAAAATTAGATCTGACAAATTGATGACCATGGCGCATATCAAGCTAATGTACAGAACAGTATAAAATAAGAAATGGCAAACATGACACACAGATGGAGCGATGTACAGAAGGGCAGACACCCCCTATATCCTCAGAATCTTACAATAACTTATAGGCTAAATAATGCTAATACCAAGCTTCATGACAACTGGATGAGTGAAGATATGGAGATATACCACAGGTATGGCATAACCTACATCCTTACACCTGCCAACATGTAAAGCTGGTAATACTACAGTCCATTAAACACAGACAGCCTCAAACTGCACCCAGACACATTCTTTACATATAGACCAGTATTTCAGTTTTTGGGTTATGCCCTGTCCGTTTAACTGAATGTACGTCACACACTCGATTTTGAAGAACATTATTTCGCAAACGTTACGGAGAGTATGAGAATCTGGGGGTGCGTGCAGGTCTGTGTCTGTATGTCTTAGATTTTTGCAAGGAGACCTTTTCACATAACTGATAGCTCTGATTTTGTACTTACAGCAGTGATAGGGGATGAATGTCACTGTTTTTTTTTTTGGTTTTGTTTTGTTTTTGCGAGTAAGACTCAATTCACTGTGCTAATCTTTCACCATACCCTGATTATTAATCACATTCCATTATGACGCAATGTGGTCTCAAAGGAGCTTTTACCAGCCGGTGTTTAACTTTCTAGAATTTCATTCTGCGCAGAACAGAGAAGGGCTTCCACTTTGAACACAGCTAAGCACGGAGTCCGCTCATTCAAGCACAGCACACCAAAGACTTTGAATAGCATGGAAATAAATTTCCCTATGGATCCAGAACTCTAGCCACAGTTTACACAGTGCAAAGTGCACCTTTTACAAATGCCATTACACTGCAGTCACATTTAAACTGAAATGAGTGAGAAATCTATAATTATCCTAAAATTTGCAAATGGCAGCTGTGTGTGTGAGCCTGCATCTCTGATACAAAATACCCAGGCTTTACAAGTATCCTGCAAAACTCACATCCCCTGCCACGAATGAGAATACAAAATTAGAGCTATCCACTGCATCCACATGTAGGTGTGACTCACCTTATGATCCAGGGTTCTGTTATGTTTTGAATCATTCTTATGATTCAGGGTTCTGTTATGTTTTGAATCATTCTTATGATCCAGGGTTCTGTTATGTTTTGAATCATTCTTATGATCCAGGGTTCTGTTATGTTTTGAATCATTCTTATGATCCAGGGTTCTGTTATGTTTTGAATCATTCTTATGATCCAGGGTTCTGTTATGTTTTGAATCATTCTTATGATTCAGGGTTCTGTTATCTCTTTAATCATTCTTATGATCCAGGGTTCTGTTATACTTTGAATCATTCTTATGATCCAGGGTTCTGTTATATTTTAAACCATTGTAAAGCCTTGTTCACACTTGTATCGGTACGACACTAGTACAGTTTGTTTCAGTATAGAATATACCGGTACGAAACCAGTTTCTGTCCTGACTCACTTTTCAATACTGGTACAGTACCGGCACAGTTGCGATATACCTATCCACATTCATGTATGTTTAAATCAAGTGTTCGGGTCCTGAACTTGTTTATATGACGATCGCTGTCTCATCTGTTAGAAATGGGGCCATTGTTATGTAATACAGCATGTTTTGCCATCCTGTCCATGTACAGTATTTTGTTTTGGTATTCAATCATTATTAAGAGACGAGCAGAATGCGAAAGAATGAGGCGAACAAAAAGGCGAAAACAATTAGCCATCTTTAAAAGCATGAGGTTGCGAAGACAGAGGGCTTGCATCACGGCTTTGGGAACGCATTTCTTTTTGTTTTGTTTTTATATTCCCTCACAAGGGATTTTATTTTAGAGCGATGCTGCTCTGCAGTACGCTTTACCTCATAGTCATCACTAATTTTGTGGAGATTATTTTGTCACTTATTTTTGGCATTTTTTGGTGTAGCCATGATAAAGGTACTGCTCACCGTAAAATGTAAAGCTGATCAAAGTACTTAAACTCTAAAGCAAGACGAGCGCGTGCTTCAGAATATTGACTTACCTGTATCAATACCGTGTCAGTTTACCTGTCCACACTTAAACTGCCCCGAGTTGTATCGAAACAGTACCGGTACGAAAGCTGCTCTTTTATGAGTTTCGATAAGAACTCCAGTCTGGACGACGTTTCAGTACGGTTACGCAACGATAAATGTGTAAAATGCTAGTGAGCCAGGGTTCTGCTGCTCCAATA
This sequence comes from Polyodon spathula, assembly GCF_017654505.1. Classification (NCBI taxonomy): domain Eukaryota; kingdom Metazoa; phylum Chordata; class Actinopteri; order Acipenseriformes; family Polyodontidae; genus Polyodon; species Polyodon spathula. The sequence continues at coordinate 4,540,107 of NC_054571.1, read as the reverse complement.
TCATTTTAAGTTTTCCTGTCTTTGAGCTTGTCTGGAGAATCTTATGTGCCAATACTGAACAGACTTTCAATTCAAGCCATGTGCCACCTAAATGTAGATTTTTAGTGAACTGATAATGTAATACCAGAGCACACCAGGAATGAATGCAAACACCATACAAAATACGCAATTAAAAAGTGAAAAAGCTAAAATGGCAATTGAAATCACTCTTTAAAACACGTTTCATCACATTTGAATATTCTCTGGATACTGTGAGACTTACAGCCCAACAGGACACCTTCACATTGTGTTGCTTTCAGTAACTTTTAAGTTTAATCACAATTGCACACGCTTGCTGAACAAGCGTATCTGTCTTTTTCTGTTGCATTATTTTAATTAATTTATGAAGTGGTAAAGATTGTAATATAACAGTGCAATATAATCGTGTGACTTTCTACACTCACATAGCACTGACTGTTCGATACAATCCAAGAGGCTGCTACAGTGATTCAAATATAGATTTCTGACAAGACAAGGCTGCGAAACGTTTAAACAGTACATGGAAATACACTATTTCTTTATATCAGTAAAAACATGTACAACACACCAGGTGAAGCTGTAATTGTAATTACGGTGACATTTAGATCCATTGATAGACCTCTGTGTTTCTTAATGAGTTCAGATGATACTGACTGTACCAGAAGCAAACAACGTACTGTATTTTCCATGTTAGTTGATAATCCTGGTATGCAGTTATCATTATGCTCAATTTGCACACAGATGTATTTCCCATGCTAGTTTTTAATCCTGGTACGCAGATATCATTATGCTCAGTTTGCACGCAGATTTAAAGGCCTCAGCTGGATATATTCTGGAAAGCTTTCGCTCTCCAGATCCTCCTGTGTCCTTGCTCTGCCAAATCCACAAAGGTTATCGCTGCAGCTCCATATAATGCTCTTTAAATCAGCTGCCAGTTGTGCTACAAAACATTTGAAAATGCCATCCCTGGATTTGCTGTGCAAACCTGTCCAAACGCCAGAATGCAGTGGATGTGGACAGGCTTATCATAGCTTACACATCTGGGACGTGTTCAGATCCAGTCAAAGCTATTTCTGTCTGCTTCTATCCAATTGAGATCCAAAGTTTAACGGTTAAGAGAAAACTGGATACCATTGGAACTGTAATGTGACCAACACAGATCTGTGTTTTAAACAATCTACATAAGATAATGTGCACATAAGAGGAGGCTACGCTTTAACATTGCAGCGATAATGGAATTCAACATACTTAGGTTTTAGTTTTATATAATATTTCATTTTGGAATTAACTTGTAGTTTGGCCACTAGCAGGGATAAATAATGAAACACAAAGTAAAACAATATTAAGAAAGATTTTTGTTCTTATTTGTTATTAATCCAAAGTAGAAATGTACTTGTTTCTTATTATTAAGCAGACAGTCGATAAAGATAGATTCAAAATCTGTTTTTTTTTTTTTTAATTATGGTAATAATTTGTTTATAGATCATAGAGTTAAACATATTTGAATGTAAACATGCATGTATATTGTGTGTTTGTAATAACACAAAGACACAAGAAATGACACCCATCACACACCTATATTTTTCTGAATGATCCTTTGAATGCTTCAAATAATTATAAATGGCCAGTTTACATAAATAAAAATATAATGTAAAAATGAGACTCTCTTTTTTGAATTTATCAAGGCATTTTTTTTATTTACCAGCCATGCCCAGAAAGTGTGCCGATCATCTATCCATTTCTGAGTACAATTAATACTTTGATTGATACATTTTTAACATGTGAAATCTATTTTAAACTGTTAAAATAAGCAGAGATGCCCCCTAAAGTACAAATAGTGAGAACTAGATGCTTCTTTACTGGTAAGACGCCTTCGTAATGGTTCATAACTACAATCATTTTATAAATGAGATAACGAATGAAAACGCCATTAAAAACTGGTTTAATAAGACATGTACTACAAAAATAAAAATAAAAACTGTGCACTTGGGTAAAAAGCTAAAATACCCAGAGTCAAAATGCAATACAGTACAACAGCATCATTCTGCAGTTAAAAAAGGAATAGGTTAAACTCACATTAATTTTGAGAAGCTGGAAATCATTCAATGTTTAAAATAGTCTATTATAAGTTAAATATTGATTTTCTTACCTCTTATTAGCACCAGCAACATTATCCTTTCTGCTGGCTCTTTTTTGTGGAGAGAGTGACAGACGCTTGGTTCAGTGTGCTGGGCACAATACTATATTTTTATATAAAAAAAGAGGCATAAACAGATTTGATGTTGCAATTTCCAGGAAGGACGAAAGGAAGGAAGAAGAGGAGGGAGGCAGAGAGGCAGACAGACGGAGACATTGTTCCTAAATTAAATTCCATTTAAATGTAATCCCATTTAAAAACTCTATCAGCCTGCGCATTATTGTGACTATGAGAAATCTACCTCAGTTGTTACTTTAGAGAAATCAATGGTGTAATATTATCTCCTGTAAATAAGGGCCAGACGGTGGCAAGCCAAGTCAGGTGCTGCACGTCGTTATTCTGCCACGGGCACACCAACACACCTCTTTCACCTGGCAGGAGATATATAAGGACAGCGTCATTTAAACAGCAAACAGCTTCAAAGGAGAAGCACCTATAAAATTGGACATAAAATAAGCCAAATTGCATAAGGAATCTAATAAAGTAACAAATATTGGATCCCAGTAGACTAAACGCGAGACCAGTAATAAGGCTAACAAAGTGAAATTGGTAGGGGAATAAATGTTTCGGCACTGTTTCAAGCCTAAATCTTTTCTATACACTGTGCCACTCTGACGAATCCTTTGTGAGACCTGTTCTGCCAAGACTGGTGTTTGGTTCCAGCCGTCAGCAATATTCCTGTTCTGTGCGTGACAGGAGAGAGCCCCAGACACAAAGGAAACAAGCCATGATTTCAGACAAGAGCATCGTATTGATTAAAGTACAGTGTGTCCGTGCTGTTGCCTCACCTGATTACGAAAAGACTCAACAGAAGTATCTGAGCGGGCAGACACTCTGCATTTCATTAGCCCACTGCTGTTAAAAGAATCAACTGAAAAACACATGTGCTTTTTAACCACCTTCAGGTAATCTCTCACCACGGCAGGCAAGAATCAGACAGCCCTCTGCAGCAATACAACACCTACCCTGACACTATTGTTTTCATCACGTCTAGCATATTAACAATTAGCCATGAATAGAGAGGAAACATTCATTTGATGGTCCACTTGAGCTGGAATTACCTAACCTGAAGAAACTTCGAGCAGAGCTCTCAGCATATCCCATGTGGGTTTGGAACAGGATGAACCAAGGCTTGCAAACCACACTGCCCTGCTGCTCCCAGTTCTGGATGTCAGAACTCTCCTTTGGATGTCTATTCTAAAAATCTCGATCTACGAGTGTTTGATTTGAATATGAATTCTAACCCACAGATTCCATAGCTATAAACATCTATGCAATGCAATAAGCATCTATTCTTCCCAGCGACAGCGAGTGGAAGCGACAGCGAGTGGGAGAAGTACAGCGTGGAAAAGTACAGAGCAGTTTCGAAGCAGAAAGGAGAAATTGCATCTTGAATTGCTTTAATCAGAAAACAGAGGACATTGGGGAAACACAGCAGCAGCCGCGTGTGTTTTTGTGATAACAAACAAGCTGAAACTCGGAGCAGCTGATTCAAATCCAGCGCCGTTTTGAGACACGGGCGAGGGGAGGAGCCGACAGCACAGCAGAACAACGCAGTCTTCCCAGCGACAGCGAGTGGAAGCGACAGCGAGTGGGAGAAGTACAGCGTGGAAAAGTACAGAGCAGTTTCGAAGCAGTTTGAAAGCAGGTTGACGACTGCAGAAGAAACTAAACTTAAAAAAAAAAAAAAAAAAAAACCTCAACATGGTTTTCAAGCCAGTAATCTGTGATACCTGCTTGATGTGGGAAATCCGAGAAAACCCAGCGGAGCTAAACCAAGTGTGCGTAAAGTGCCGCGCGATCCAGGATTTGCATAAACTAGTAAGCATGCTAGAAATGGAGCTGGAAGAAGTGAGACAGCAACAGGATCTTGAGGAACTGGCACACCCACAATTCATGGAAGTCTGCATCACCCCTAACAGACTGAAAGCCACCAGGGAGATAGAAGGTCAGAACAGCTGGGTTCAGGTAGGCAGAAGCAGGGAAAAAAAGAAACTTCGTCAAACACCACCAGAAATCAAAACAACCAACAGATTTGAGTCACTTCAGAATTTTGATGAGCAGAACCAACAACAAGAGAATGAAAGGAACAACATCCAGGACCCTATTGACAGTGGTGACAAGACAGTAAAAAGAAGGGAGGTCATGATTGTTGGGGACTCCATATTGAGAAACACAGCAAGTTCAATTCGCAGTTTGGACCCCCTTACTACAACAGTGTGCTGCCTTCCGGGAGCCTCGGTCAAGCACATCACTGAAAACGTGGACAGGCTCCTAGAACGAACAGGAGACGACCCGGTAGTAGTCGTCCACATCGGTACAAACAACATTGGAAGAGACAGACCAAAATCCCTGCAAAACAAATTCAGAGAGCTAGGAAGGAAATTAAAAGAGAAAACCAAAACTGTGGTATTTTCTGGTATACTACCCGCACCTTGCAAAGGACCATATGGACAGCTGGAAATAATTAATCAAAACCAATGGTTGAAGACGTGGTGCACACGGGAAGGCTTCACCTATCTTGATCATTGGACCACATTCTACAACGAGGACTATCTGTATAGACGGGATGGACTGCATTTAAATAACAAGGGAACCAGTCTACTCGGAGAAAAGATCCTCGAGCAGGTTCGGAAGCATTTAAACTAGAAAGGAAGGGGGGAGAAATCAACAAAAAAACAGAAGGGAGACCGCATCAAAACAAGAACAACAACTCAGGTAAGACAACCATTAAATGTATTTATCTAAATGCTAGAAGTATCAGAAACAAAATTCTAGAACTTGAAGCTACTGCACTAACAGGTAACTATGATGTGATAGGTGTTACAGAAACGTGGTTGTCTGAGAGTGATGGGGACGAATATAATATTTGTGGGTATACACTGTATAGGAAAGACAGGCAGGACAGAAGAGGAGGAGGGGTAGCGCTATACATAAGAAACAGTCTTGAAGCCCAGGTGTTAAACCTGGACAAAGAAAATAAAACCGAATCAATATGGGTCAGAATAACAGACAAAAATTCAAAAGGCATAATAATAGGAGCATGCTATAGACCGCCAGATTCAGACGGTGAGCACAATAATCTGTTATACAATGACATTAGAAATGTGTGTAGCAAAGGAGAAGCCATACTAATGGGGGATTTCAACTTCCCCCAAATAAAATGGGAAAACCCGGTGGGTAGCGCGAAGGATGAAATAGAAATGGTGGAAATGACAAATGACTGCTTCCTAACACAATTTGTGAAGGCACCCACTAGAGGGGAGGCATGCCTTGATTTAGTCTTTTCAAATAACGAAGATAGAATAACTAAAACAGAGGTCAGAGAACCACTGGCAAACTCAGACCACAACATGGTCTCATTTGAAGTGTTTTTTAAATCCTCAAAAGTAAAGACTAAAGCTAAGGTTTACAATTTTAGAAAAGCAAACTATGAAGGTATGAAACAGAGACTAACAGAAGTAGATTGGAGTAAAATAGAGAAAACACCCACAGAAGAAGGATGGTTGTTCTTCAAAAACGTAGTACTAGAGGCGCAAAACAATTATATCCCTAAAGTAGACAAATCTAAATGTAAAACTAAATTGCCAAAATGGTTTAATAGATCAATTAAAAAAAATATTCAGCGAAAAAAGGCACTTTACAGAGCATTAAAAAAGGACCAAAAAGAAAGTACACAGAAAGAGTACACAGAACTGCAAATGCAAGTCAAAAAGGAAGTTAGAAAGGCCAAGAGAGAAATAGAAATGAACATTGCTAAGGGAGCTAAAACCAATTCCAAAATGTTTTTCCAATATTACAACAGCAAGAGAACATTCAAAGAGGAGATTAAATGTTTAAGAGATACAAATGGCAAAATCGTAGAGGAAGAAAAAAAAATAGCAAATATGTTAAATGATTACTTTTCACAAGTTTTTACAAAGGAAGATACTGACAACATGCCCCACATGTCATCCAGTTCCTATCCAGTTTTAAATAACTTTAGCATAACTGAGGCAGAAGTGTTAAAGGGACTAGGAGCTCTTAAAATAAACAAATCCCCTGGGCCGGATGAGATCCTCCCAGTAGTACTCAAAGAAATGAAAGAAGTAATTTACAAACCGCTAACCAAGATCATGCAGCAGTCTCTTGACACAGGGGTGGTACCGACAGACTGGAAAATTGCAAACGTAATACCGATCCACAAAAAGGGAAACAAAACTGAACCAGGTAACTACAGACCAGTAAGCCTGACTTCTATTATATGCAAACTTATGGAAACTATAATAAGAGCCAAAATGGAAAATTACCTATATGGTAACAGGGTACTGGGAGACAGTCAACATGGTTTTAGGAAAGGGAGATCGTGCCTAACTAACTTGCTTGATTTTTTTGAGGATGCAACATCGATAATGGATAATTGCAAAGCATATGACATGGTTTATTTAGATTTCCAGAAAGCTTTTGACAAAGTCCCGCACAAAAGATTAATTCTCAAACTGAACGCAGTTGGGATTCAAGGAAACACATGTACATGGATTAGGGAGTGGTTAACATGTAGAAAACAGAAAGTACTGATTAGAGGAAAAACCTCAGAATGGAGTGTGGTAACCAGCGGTGTACCACAGGGATCAGTATTAGGTCCTCTGCTATTCCTAATCTACATTAATGATTTAGATTCTGGTATAGTAAGCAAACTTGTTAAATTTGCAGACGACACAAAAGTAGGAGGAGTGGCAAACACTGTTGCAGCAGCAAAGGTCATTCAAAATGATCTAGACAAGATTCAGAACTGGGCAGATACATGGCAAATGACATTTAATAGAGAAAAGTGTAAGGTACTGCACGCAGGAAATAAAAATGTACATTATAAATATCATATGGGAGATATTGAAATTGGAGAAGGAATCTATGAAAAAGACCTAGGAGTTTTTGTTGACTCAGAAATGTCTTCATCTAGGCAATGTGGGGAAGCTATAAAAAAGGCTAACAAGATACTCGGATACATTGTGAAAAGTGTTGAATTTAAATCAAGGGAAGTAATGTTAAAACTGTACAATGCACTTGTAAGACCTCATCTTGAATATTGTGGGCAGTTCTGGTCACCTCGCTATAAAAAAGATATTGCTGCTCTAGAAAGAGTGCAAAGAAGAGCGACCAGAATTATTCCGGGCTTAAAAGGCATGTCATATGCAGACAGGCTAAAAGAATTGAATCTGTTCAGTCTTGAACAAAGAAGACTACGTGGCGACCTAATTCAAGCATTCAAAATTCTAAAAGGTATTGACAGTGTCGACGCAAGGGACTTTTTCAGCCTGAAAAAAGAAACAAGGACCAGGGGTCACAAATGGAGTTTAGAAAAAGGGGCATTCAGAACAGAAAATAGGAGACACTTTTTTACACAGAGAATTGTGAGGGTCTGGAATCAACTCCCCAGTAATGTTGTTGAAGCTGACACCCTGGGATCCTTCAAGAAGCTGCTTGATGAGATTTTGGGATCAATAAGCTACTAACAACCAAACGAGCAAGATGGGCCGAATGGCCTCCTCTCGTTTGTAAACTTTCTTATGTTCTTATGTTCTTATTTCCGAGGGACATCTCGTACTTTACACACTTTCCATGAAATACACACTGTAACAAAGACAAACGGTCCAAACCATGTTTGATCACAATTGGATCAACACTTAGGTATATGTAGAAATGGGTGTGACATGGGTACATAAGACACAGGAGCTTGGACCTTATATCCCATGATACTCTCAATAACTTGCTAACAAATGTCCAAACCAAGCTTCACTGTAATTGGATAAGCGCTTCATGAGTGTGACCTATAAATGGACAGTGATGCCTCCATCCATACACTACCAGATATTGATCCTTTCAATAACCCCAAGCGTCCACCAACTGGATCTTTATATATATATATATATATATATATATATATATATATATATATATAGCTCAAAGAGCCAGCTGCCCAACGTTTCGATATGTTGTACATGTCTTTCTCAAGGCAGTCTACACCCCCTTGAACTTTTTCACATTTTGTTTTGTCAGTGCCACAGAGTTTCATGCATTTAAATGATAATTTTTTTCCACTTATCTACATACTGTTAAGGGGGAAAAAAAATTTATTGAGAAAAAAATTATATATTAAAAATACAAAACTGAAAGCTCATAATTGGTAAGTCTCCAACACCCTGAGTTAATACTTGGTGGAAGCACCTTTAGCAGCAATTACAGCTGTGAGTCTGTTGGGATAGGTCTCTACTAACTTTGCACACCTAGATTTGGCAATATTTGACCATTCTTCTTTACAAAACTGTTCAAGCTCTGTCAAGTTCCTTGGGGAGCGTTGATGGACAGCAATCTTCAAGTCATGCCACAAATTTTCGATTGGATTTAGGTTGGGGCTCTGACTGGGCCACTCAAGGATATTTACCTTTTTGTTCCTTAGCCATTCCAGTGTAGTTTGGCTGAGTGCTTCGGGTCGTTGTCATGCTGAAAGGTGAACTTCCATCCCAGTTTCAGCTTTCTTACAGAGGGTTTTCCTCAAGGACTTCTCTGTACTTTGCTCCATTAATTTTCCCTTGTATTCTGACAAGTGCCCCAGTCTCTGCTGATGAGAAACATCCCCATAACATGAAGCTGCCACCACCATGCTTCACAGTAGGGATGGTGTTCTTTGGGTGATACGCTGTGTTGGGTTTGCGCCAAACATAACCCTTTGCATTTAGGCCAAAAAGTCCCACTTTAGTTTCATCAGACCACAACACTTTTTGCCACATAGCTACAGAATCACCTGAGTGTTTTTTTGCATACTTCAAACTGGATTCAAGGTGGGCTTTCTTGAGTAATGGCTTCCTTCTTGCCACCCTACCATACAGGCCAGATTTGTGGAGTGCTTGAGATATTATTGTCACATGCATAATTTAACTAGTCTCGGCCATAAAAGCCTGTAGCTCTTGCAAAGTTGCCACTGGCCTCTTGGTAGCCTCTCTGATCAGTCTCCTTCTTGCTCAGTCATCCAGTTTGGAGGGACGGCCTGCTCTAGGCAGGGTCTTGGTGGTGCCATACACCTTCCACTCCTTAACAATCATTTTGACCGTGCTCCAAGGGATATTCAAGGCCTTTGATATTTTTTTTATACCACTCCCCTGATCTGTGCCTTTCAACAACTATGTCCCGGAGTTCTTTTGAAAGTGCCTTGGTGCTCATGGTTGAGTCTTTGCTTTGAAACGCACTACCCAGCATAGGGAACCTACAGAAACTGCTGAGTTTATCCTGAAATCATGTGAATCACTACAATTTAACACAGGTGGAGGCCACTTAACTTGGTGTGTGATTTTGAAGGTAATTGGTTACGCCTGAGTTAATTTAGGATTGCTATTACAATGGGGGTGCACACTTATCCAACCAAGCTATTCCAGTTTTTATTTTTAATTAATTTTCTTAAAATTTCTAGAATTTTTTTTTTCCTTGGAAGTTATGGGGTAGGATATGTAGATAAATTAAAAAAAAAAAAAAAACTATTTAAATGTATTTTAATTCCAGGCTATAAGGCAACAAAAGGTAAACATTTTGAAAGGGGGTGTAGACTTTCTATAGGCACTGTATATATGTAAAATGTGAAGTCCTAATAATGCCACCACTATATCACAGGGGATAACAGAAGAGGATACTAAATTTAAGAAAATAAATCAACTTTCTGTGAAAATGTCAGTGTTGCAAATTCAAGCCCCTCGATTTGATGACACTTTAATCTATAATCTCGGGGATTATCATTATCTGCCCAAAGTATCCATCATTTTCTCCATCCATTCACTCTCCAGATCTATAGACCAGTATTAATATCCTATCCATTGAGCCTCATCCATCATGTGACTGTCTATGGCAGGATCTGAATCACTCGCCTCTCTCCCTTTCTGTCAATACCAATCTGGCAAACGAGCTGACAATGAAGACACTAGCATTGCTTATCTTTTTTCAATAAAAAAGAGTGTCTATTAAATCTATATTGTCAACATTTTCTAAATACAATTAGCGCCGCTTTATCTGGAAGTCACATCACATTATGATTGAATTTTAAACACAATTTATGAGTCACTGTTTTTTTTGTTTTTTTTAATTCTGAACAAAATTAAAATCGCACCTGTGATTTTGACATGCCAACTTTCTTTGCAACAGCAGCCTGAGAAATCACAGCAGACTCCAGCTCCTTCAAGAGTTCACCGTGGTTCACACAACGTACGCAAGTCACAGTGTAACCGCTCACTCACTGCACTGCGCTACGCGACCTGTCTTGCTCTGAAAAGCGATCTCCGTTCATCACTTGAAAATACTGTATCCCAATTAAACGAAGAGGCGTCCCCAATTAAACAACGTAAATAGCATTGGGAAGAGCCGTCTCAGAGAGTTGTATCCCATTTAAGCAGCAATCCCGATTATCAGTATCCCGATTATCAGTATCCCGATTAGGCGGCGTCGGCTGTACAATTAACCCTTTTAAAATCACGATTAAAGGGAATGTGCAAAAGTGGTGACAATAAGCAGACTACATTAAAACAGTGTTTCCTCCAGTCTTTACCCCTATTTGTTGAAAGGAGAAAATTTCATCTTAATTTTACAAAATGAGAAACACCGTGATTTTCTATTACTTAGTAGAAAAAAAAAAATCTACTTTTGTAAAATTCCAGGTATTTTACCTCGTTCCAAAAATGAGTTAAAGACTGAAGTAAACACTTTGAAAATATGGTCCACTGATACAAGAACAGTGGCACTGTGGCATACAATATACGGTATTACTAGGTATTGCATCGATTAGTTATCAGTCCCTCCAGGATTATGTGTTTATGCAATAAAAATCGCATAATTAATGATCACTCGCATAATTTGTTGTCCTGTTGTAACAGGGCGAGCAGCCCTGTTCAGTATTTATTTTAGAACGGGGTTTTCCCCCTCCGCCCCTGTACTATACTTTGTGTATTATTTATTATTTATTGTATATTTGTATAGGACGGCGAAGCGGCGTGTGTTTTGTTTGTTAAAACATGTTCTGGCAGGAATGTTTAAAAACCTCGTGGTAATGTGTGGCTGTCGGCTAGTGGGTTGCTAAACTACCCGGCAGTCACACAATTAATAATCTCGTGCAAAATGTGGCCGAGGGGTAATGAGAGAATCGATAGTTTAACCCCTCGGCCATAGTAAATAAAATCCTGCAGCTTTCTGCACTCGGGGTGGCTGTACGGAGGAGAGGAGAGGAGAGGAGAGGAGAGGAGATGAGATGAGATGAGATATAAAACAAAGTTAAAGGAACCATGGAGGCTACTGCCCAGCCGGACCTTTAGTGTTTTGTGTTTGTTATTCTTTTGTTTAAGTCTTTTATTTTTCTGCTGTGAGAAAATGTTTGTTTTGTTTAAATATTTTATTTATTTTTGTATTTAAAATAAAAACGGTGCACGCCCCATCTTTGAACTGCAGATACCTCTGTTGTTCTTCCTTCTACATCAACGCAACGCCATTTCTTGCCACACCTGTGCATAATTTTGAAAATTGCAATGACTCTTGTATCTGTAAGACCATTGTAGCTTCATAAGTGTGGACTCGGGTATAATCTTGTGCAATTGGCTAAAACAAACATTTTATAGGATTGTACTGTTTAGTGGTAACAATGAGAAAATGGAAGCAGATAAGTTTGGTTGAAGCCTTGAAAAAATAGCAAATATTTCTTCTGATAAGCCAGATGTCAGGAGAGAAAAAAATCACGGTGGTGGAGTCCTAGCACCGAGAATACGTTGGCAGCATTGAATGTTAGAACTGTGCTGCATTATCTGAATTCTGCTGCTCTTTCAGGATTGAGCCAGTAAGTGCACATTTACACAAGTTTATTTTGTATTTAAATTGTATCTGTCGCTGTGATCACACTGGGTCCGTTTAGACTCGGGTTTATTATGTTTGGTATGAAGTGTGAACAACAAAGTCCGCTTGGGAAACAAACCGTACGAGTCCAGCTAAAGAGGTGGTCTCGGTCCGTTTGCACATAGGAAACAAACTATACATGGTAACCTGACTAGGAAGTAAACGTTTTGCGGTTCAGTTCATTTTCTGAGGAAACAATTAGAGGAAAAAACAGAAAATGTCTCTGGGAACTACATTAGGGTTACCAGACATCCTGGGAATTGACCATTGTCATGGTTTTCAATTTTTTGTCCTGGTCGGAAATAGTAAAATTGTTAATCGTCCCGGTTTTGCTATTATATTTTTTTTAAGTACAAAACTATCAGCGTGCTCAGCAACTTAATAGCAGAGTAATGTATTAGGTTGTGTGTTAGCACCATTCAAAAATAAAATAATCTTGCAGATTATTTGTTTAACCATTGTGATTATGTGTATACCATATATTTAAAAGGTAATAGCTAATCTGTTTTTTAAATCTGGCTTTCTGTACATTTAACACATTTTGACTAGAGTGCAATATAAAGAAAATAATTAGTTGTTCTGATCTGCAATAAATTCAGACGATGTTTAATTTTGAAACTATTACTGTGTTTTTTTATATACTGGTGTTTTTGTTAACGGCTTCAGAGTTGCAACAGCGTCAGTGAATTGAAGAAAAAACTTTCCCTGTGGAAATCTGGTACTCCTAAACTACATGGACAGTGCGAGAAACCAAAACATCAGCCGAACTGGGCAAAACTAAAAGAAGACTTTGTTTAATGCTGACATTAGGAGAACCACGCAACATTGCGCAAACTGCATAATCCTACTGAAGGCATTCAAGGAATGCATTAATTAAATTAGCAAAATGCTGCCCCAGTGCTGTTTTCCACAGCAATATCTAAGAATCAACACAAACTTGATGTGGTTATATAAATAAGTAGCATTACACTCACCATTTCAATGAAAGTCCAGATGCTATGGAGCTTTTTAACACTGACACATCATTCTACAGTTGCAGCTGTAACAGGTAGCGCGGCCAAAGCACCAGTAGGTCAAATACATCAGGATACATGAGTCCCAGGTCGTGTTTTTTAAAGACCTTAGTGAGTTCTGGAAAAGACATTGCATTGTCCGATTCCCAAGCGTTAAAATAGGCTCAATGTGGTGTACAAATAAATCACACTGCATTTCAGGAACTCTGCATTGCTGATTCAGCTTCCCGAGTGCTTTCCCTTTAGTATATTAACAGTTTTCAGTTTAGCATAATTTCAAAAATGTGCATAAAAAAGTCCATAACTGCATGTTATGAGGAACTACGTTCAGTTTGTGAGTGTCAGTGACAGAAAGTGCAAACATTGAAATCAATATTCTGGAGATGATTATTGGATGGGGCAGTGCCCCTGCTTGCTGCCCCTTGTGCTCGCCCCTGGGAACATTTTATAACAAGGTCAGTTACATTACACCCACAAAGGAATGACCTATTTGACAGTGCTGTGACTATGTGGTGAGTAGAGTGGATAGGGTTATAAAGGGGTGAGCAATATTTTAAAGTTCTTATTAGCAACATTAGCACTGGTCCTCTTTTATAAAAGTGCTACAAAACGTTTTAAAATCCATTGTCTTCCCTCTTATTAGCATTAGCACTACTCAATTCTCATGGCATGTATGTCGGATCTGGAATGTTTTTAAACATGAAATCAGTATATGTATGCATTTAAAATGCAATTCAATATGAAGTGCCAGTTAGGTGATTACGTCTGTATATAGAAAGAAATCCCAATATTCATAGGTAATTAAAATGGACCACCACAGGATACATTTATTACACTGCAGTCAGTATTAATTTCTTGTTCAGGAACAAAAAATGTATAATTCCAAAATATGAAATAGCTAATACTGAATAATGAGAAGATGATGTTTTTTGCTTGTTTCTCAACGTCAAATGAAAAATTTAATAAAAAGCTATTTAGGAAGACTGGAAATCAAAGGGGTGGGTTTGTGTTTCCTGTGCTGTAGGTCTGATATAAAAAAAAAAAAAAAAACAATAAACAACCAACCTGCACGCTGTAATGAACGTGCACCTTGCAGCTGATGAGTTTATAATATTGACCGCAGCAGGACCTGCAGAGCTGGCTCTTTAGTTGAACAGCAAGACGTTCGACTTCGAGCTGCAGGGTTAGAGGTTCACGCCCTGCCCTTGCCTTTCCATTCAGTTCAATGGGCTGGGCTGCCAATGCATCACAGCAGTGTCCTATGGGACCCCTGACCTCTGCGGTTGAAACGGGTAATTAAATATCCTTGTTCTTTGCATTATTATAACGTCTGCTGTCTTCAAAGACACGTGATTCAGTGAAATCACGAGTGGTCGCGGTTAGAAGCCTGACGCTGAAACTCCCTGAGCCTTGTGGACTCACAATCGCGTTGACACTCAAGGATGAGCTCAGATTGGGCAGGGGGGGAGTGAAATGGGTCCCCTCCTAGTGGCTGACGAGTTAATAATACTCACATCAGCAAAAGACATGCACTTCCCTCTCCACTATAGAGCTGCTCTTCAGTTGAAAATTACGACATTTGCAATTCGCGTCCAATACTTGCCTCTCCATGCAATTCAATAGGCTGAGATTCCAGGTCATTCCAATATCTTGAAAAAAAGCAACTGCAACCAAAAGATCGTTAGGACAAAATAAGTCAGTGATAATATTGCTGGTGGTAATAAAAATCTGAAAACCTTGCTTCTTTAACCATAAAATAAAAACATTTCCTGCATTAAAAACACAAAAAAGTCACATCAAATAATTTTTGCTTGGCTAGTAGCCCCAAGGTTGTGTAGATCCTGTGCAAACTCCTTTAGAATTTCATTTTTGCATTTTAAAATGTCTAATGAGCCTCAAGCTACAACAAGCCACACATTCAAGAGAGATTCAACGCTGAATCAGCGCTGCTTTGCAGCCAGGAATTCAACAGTCACACTACAAAAAGCTCTGGGCTATAATACAAAAATCATTTACACACTATCGTCAAAGCCTCATGTGAAATTAAACTAACCTTAAGAGGGCTAACTCATGCTTAAAATCAATTTTCTTATTAGCTTTATTAACACTGACTGGCTCATCTTTTACTGTGCTGATACTTTCTCAGTTGTTTTTCATTAACTACAAATTCAAAACTGAAAATAACAAGCAAAGAACCAAAAAGGTCTCTAACAGAAGCCCCAGTGGTTCTGTGTAAGTGCTAGTAAGAGGTAATAAATATTAACCTTGGTTAGTGCTGAGGAGTAGCACACTACAAGGCATGCATCACTGTTATCTGATTACATTTTTCAGTAACTTAACTATAGTAGTTCCTTTTTCTGACAGGTAACGGATTACATTTTATGTGAAAAAAGTGAATAGCTTGGCATTGAATTCAGAAAGCACTTCCACAGTCCAAAATGTCACAAGAACGCACTTTTCATCTTGCTAGTAAATGGCGTCAGAGGAGGTAATAAGTGGGTTCAATAGCTGAATCTTCAAAGAATATTTCGGGCTGTAGCCTGACCAAACTGGAAACAAATACCTCTGGCTGAGAATCAACTACAACTGTAATGAGTCACATTTTTGTTCAAGTAATGTGTAACTGTCATGGACTACTTTTAAAATGCTGCTTGGTTACAACCCCTTTAAAGATAAATAAATTAACCATAAACGTTTCTATTACAAAGCTGAAATCTGTATTGTATGTCCTTGGGAGTGGGGCTCTGTATCCTTTATAAACACTGGCAAGCCAAAACTATTGATTCCACCACCAAAATCTCTTGGAATTTTAAGGTTGAAACTAGAGGAAGATTGGATCTTTTTGTAATATTTTCCAAGACTTCAGCAAAACTACTCACATACAGTATTCCTAGTAAAGGTAATTAGGCAATTATATTTGTTTAATGCAAAACCGTTTTAATATTCTTAGCAAATGAAGTCAACTGATTACATGCAACAATGCTCATGTTCTGTTCCCACATACGCCACCTATTTCAGTCAGAGCGCTAGGATTATTCAGCACAATCTGAAACAATGCTTACAGACACATTCTCCTGTGAAAACTCTTGTAAAAGTGCAGAAGGCTGGCTGATTAATGACCCATGATTGTGACTGTCTTAATTTACTGTCTAATAACAATAGACATTTCAAGATATTTCACGATCCAGCATCATATTTATTAAAGCAGAAAAAATAGCGTTGTTACATTTAAACTGTATAATTCTCTCCAGTTATTATATAACAAATGTTCCTAACTATTTCAATGTTCAGCTGATAGACAGTACTTGTAAATTGTAGAATATTTTGTTTTTAGGTCCACCTTTTCAAGAGATTCTATTCTCACCATCAGTGATCAAACGAAATAAAAACATAAATAAATGTAAAGAATAAGAGACACAGCGATCTTTAGCAGAAGCATTTCCAATCATTTACAGCAAGCAAACAAACCAGCTGCCAGGTTCCAAAATGCAGTGTACAAGGGCAGGTATTGCATCAATGCTGTGTTTATTTTGAAGTAATAAACAAATTTACATTATTCTACATATTACACAGTAATGGGTAAATGTCATGGAAATTCTGAAATCCGTGATAATGCTCTTAGTTCTGAATACAGTGATAGTGTTGCTTTAAGACATTAAAATTAAGTGCACTCTTTTGTATATAGTCCCAATGGAATGAGGGAGACTGTGCAGTCCCAATGGTATCAGGGAGACTGTGCAGACCCAGTGGTATCAGGGAGACTGTGCAGACCCAATGGTATGAGGGAGACTGTGCAGACCCAGTGGTATCAGGGAGACTGTGCAGACCCAATGGTATGAGGGAGACTGTGCAGACCCAGTATCCTGTGCAACCCAATGGTATGAGGGAGACTGTGGAATGAGGGAGACTGTGCAGACCCAATGGTATGAGGGAGACTGTGCAGTCCCAATGGTATGAGGGAGACTGTGCAGTCCCAATGGAATGAGGGAGACTGTGCAGACCCAATGGTATGAGGGAGACTGTGCAGACCCAATGGAATGAGGGAGACTGTGCAGTCCCAATGGAATGAGGGAGACTGTGCAGACCCAATGGAATGAGGGAGACTGTGCAGACCCAATGGTATGAGGGAGACTGTGCAGACCCAATGGTATGAGGGAGACTGTGCAGACCCAGTGGTATGAGGGAGACTGTGCAGACCCAATGGTATGAGGGAGACTGTGCAGTCCCAACGGAATGAGGGAGACTGTGCAGACCCAGTGGTATCAGGGAGACTGTGCAGACCCAATGGAATGAGGGAGACTGTGCAGTCCCAATGGAATGAGGGAGACTGTGCAGACCCAATGGTATGAGGGAGACTGTGCAGACCCAATGGTATGAGGGAGACTGTGCAGTCCCAATGGTATGAGGGAGACTGTGCAGTCCCAATGGAATGAGGGAGACTGTGCAGACCCAATGGTATGAGGGAGACTGTGCAGACCCAATGGAATGAGGGAGACTGTGCAGTCCCAATGGAATGAGGGAGACTGTGCAGACCCAATGGAATGAGGGAGACTGTGCAGACCCAATGGTATCAGGGAGACTGTGCAGACCCAATGGTATGAGGGAGACTGTGCAGTCCCAGCACTTATGATTCTCCAGATAAGCTCAAAGCAACTCAAAGCCCGGGAACGATAGATTTAAAAAAAAAAAAAAAATCAATATTGGAGAACCCAAAATCCTTCAGAATCATTGCAAACACCAAATAGGAAGAGAAAAGTAAAGAACTCATTACAATGATATGTGAAGCTACTGTAATTATTAAGAAACTGTAAATAAAGTCTACAGTTGTTCATAGATTGAGGTTTTCAAACCTGGTATGTTCCTCTTTTGGGAACAGTGTTTGAAATCATGCTCCAATTCTGTCAGTATTTCAGTGTTTAACTTCCTCTGTACTGTTGAAGAAAAATAAAAAAATATGTCATACTTGTAACACTAACTGGGTTGGTTCAAACTTGCTTCTTTGTCCAAATGTGTTTCAATTCACATTTCACTTGAAATAGGTTCAGTATAGCATGCTTCCTTATCAAAATATAGCAAATAAAAGGTATTACTGTATTTGCCCTTGCTCTGCTTCCTTCAAAATGGGCACTTGTTACTGTATATGAACATCCAGTTACTTGTACTATTGTAATATTACTTCATAGCTCAGTGAAAAACAACACTTCACTGCACACTTTCTATAAACCCATCTAAGGTTAGCTGAACAATTAATACATACATAAATGCACTTTACAATCACTGAGTTTGCAACCTACAAGTGGAATTAACTACATGTATTCAGGCTAAATGCACTTTTAAAGAATGACCTCTAATAGTAATACTGATAACACTTATGTGTATAAAAGACACACTATACCCAAATTTAAAGGGGGAAAAGTCTCATTGAGACATTAACCTGAATTATCAGCAAGGACTTACTAAGGGTTGTATAGACCCCACCCAAACTGAAAAAGTGAGAGGCGTATCAAAATAGCTAAACAGGGGAGCAGAATTTAGGTAAGATCAATTTGTATTGTACTTGTAAAAAGTTGTATTGCAAGTAAAAAAAAAAAAAAAAAAAAATTAAATAAATAAATAAATAAATAAAAAAATAAATAAATAATAATAATAATAATAATAATAATAATAATAATAATAATAATAATAATAATAATAATAATAACACGCATTCTAATAGAAAATAAGCTTAAATCTGTTTTTGCATTTATTCAAATCCAAGGACAGAATGGCCGCTCTGTTCCACATTACACTGCTGTAAAGCAGATGCAGAACGTAACCTAAGGAAAGCAGTTCTCCAGATTCAGCTGTTTCCTTGTGGTTTCTTTTTCATACATTTCTCACGATCGTTCATGGAGTGCTGTGTTTATTTCAGTCATGGGGGTGGCTGAATTACTGACCAGCCCCCATGGAATATCTACAGTTACAAGACTGAACAAACCCCGACAGAACCATTAGCAGACCATTACCAGCAGCAGTAAGACACTGGATTTGGACCAAATATTGTACAGTACATTGGTCCTGATATAGTACTGCACTGGACCATCCGTGTCAAAATATTATCCCAGTACCATTGTGCCAGAGGTAGCCTCGTCCCATTGCAGCTGCCCTCAGACAGCACACAACCACTGAGATCATTTGCCAGGGAAATAGCTTGAATGGAAAATACAGTCTGAAGAAAAAAATACATTTTAGTTTAAACTAGATTACTACGACAGCTTAGAATGCATATTGGCCTTAAAAAATATGTACAAGTCCATGTTTTAAATGACAAACAGATTAATCCATTTATGAAATAATCTATTTTTGCTTTCTTCTGGTAAGCAAGGTTAGTACATACCTGCCATAGATACAAAAAAAGCATGCAACCCCAAAATACAGTTGCTCCATTTTAAAATGTTTTATTTTATTTGTGATAATTTGTGCAAGAGAATCCACTAACATATTTTGTACATTGCCTTCTGTTATGAAGTGCCAATAAGTTAACGTAGTCTCCACCTAGACTGTAAGAGAAGTTAGAATTAGAGGATTCTGCCTACTCTACATACAGTACATAACAACTTATAAATAGAAAAATGTGCACAAGGTAGAGTTTCAAAAGCATTAGCCACTGGTCTAATATTCAATACCTTGTTAAAATGACCTTCACAATACTCACCGTGGAAAAAATGAAAAAAAAAAACACCAGAAATATGCCGATAATCACTTTCTACTTCTTTATTTGATCCGTGTTAGCAATCTTCCACAGTTACTGGGCTGGGCTGAATTATACTGTGCACTAGAACACAAGCTGTTAACTTAATTCCTAGACACACTGAAGACGAAGAGTCACTGATAAACTATTTTAACAATTAGCTGCAACATTTCAGCCCTCAGAATTCAGCTCTATAGTGAGCTACTTATCCGCAAATAAAAAAAATGAAACAGTATAGCTAATCCTAATGCAATTTCCATCTGATACAAAGACATGTCCATTAACATCAGGATCTAATCTATATGTAAGGTATAAATCACGACGGGCCGTGTGGTTCCCATGCTATATACCACGCCTGGGGTGGTATATATATGTTCAGAGCGGGTTCACCACAGTCAACTCACCAGCCTGGTAAAAGGACGCAGCTGTCACGCATTGGTACTGGAGAACTACTCATGGTAAACGGCGATGAGTGCAGTTGGTGGCTGTGTTCGTGTTACTCATAAAAAGACCGCGTTGCAGTCGGGAGTCTGCTCCTGACGTCACGGTCTGCGCAGGTGGAGCTAGGACAGCTTTAGGGGGTTTCCAAGGTTGCCAGATCAGAGGTTTTTTTCCCTTGCTCAGGTTTTTCTAGGAGGTAACAATTTAACAAAGGTTTTTTTTAAGATAAATGTAGATTTTTTTCTAAGTTTTTTTCATAATTAAAAATGCTGAAATTTAAGATGAATTCAACCCCTCCCAAGCATTCCCTTTAATAATCTGTGGCAGGCATAGTGGCTGAAGTATGAGAAAACGGTTCAATCCCAGCTAAGGAGAAAGATACAGTGTTGCAATCTGCAAAGCTCGGGTGGGGATTAACAGGCACGCAGGGTTGTCTGTCTAGTTCTTTTCTGCTTGTGCTTTCACCCTGCCGCATCGCAATGCCACATCCACCCTACAAACAAAAAAACACAAAAGCTTGGGAAGCTCAGGAAGATTTCAAAGGTCAATTAAAAGCACTGACATCAAGTCTGTAGATCCAGACTTCTATGTATAGCTGTTTTTTTTTTTTTACCTTATTCCAAATGGAAATCTTACCTGTTCTGTTTGAATTAATGTTTAAACTGTGATTTATTAAATATGTTTTCTATAAAATTATTATTTTTAACTTGCATACTATAGTCAGGTTGTGCAGAGCCTAGTTTCACATTATGGGCCTTCACCACATGGTAACAGGCCTAAGCCTTTACCACATTTTGGCCTGTATGGTTTACAGAACAATGTAATGTAAAGGCACACTATGTAACACAATTTTTGTTCCTGGGTAGTAAGTGTTATTTCCTAATTGCTTATGCCTTAAAAGTACAGAAAATGGCTATTATTCCCCACAAACTTTGCTTTTGTGACCAGGACAGTGATATTTAAAAATATCACTATTTCCAATGGGAAAACGGGCAAATGTGTGTCTATTCGTTCACATAAAGTCAGAAAAAAACAACACATGAATCCAAATTAACATGTATTTATACTAAAGTAATGCAAAATTGACTACACAAGATTTAGAAGTGAGTAGTTTTTCAAGATTTACGATTATACTGTATTTACTGTGAAATACTGTAATGTTATGTAAAGCCTGGTTTATTCAACTTCACAACAAAAGCATATATCGCACAGGAATTTATTTTGGTGTGGGAAAGGGATATCTAGCCCTAAGGATAAAGAATTAAATAATCCCCTACCAGCTAACTGTATACTGTATATGTGGCATTTAAAAATGATGTCCTTGTGTTTTCAGTTACAGTAGATACACTGTGATTTGAAAATGAAAGCTATCTCTTCTCTGCTAGACGTGGGTAAGATTTAGGTTTCCGTTTAGTACTTAATACATTTGTTTAGCTTAACTTTAAAAAAGGATAGTGTAATTACTGACCTGTACATACAACATTTATAATGTAATGATAACTCCACACCACATTTAACTAGCATCCGTACTCATTTTTATTTTTTAATAAGCTGTCCTTTACATATAAAACATGCTATTTAAAAATATATATATCAATATTCTCAAGAGCACGTGGATATATATATATATATATATATATATATATATATATATATATATATATATATATATATATAGTGACAGATTGCTTTCTGGTCACACGTTTTTCTTCTCCAAATAAACACTTTAGACCCCAGATACCAGGAAACGCCATAGCGTGTGTTTATTATTTACAACTAAAACTAAATAAACAAAACAAAACCTAACCTGATCTCGGGCCCTAGCTAAACAAATGTTTCCCTAACTAATAACAAGGCAGGCTAAGCCTGTTACCTCATCTCCAAAACCAAAGCGTAATCCAAATATCTTTTCCAAGAGTTCGTTTTCCAGTTTCACAATACTCACAATAACTAGCTAACTCTCCAACTCTCCCAGCCAAACTCCTACCATAACCCACACTGAAACACACACAATCACACCCTTTTAAACATAAATTAGTTAACTGAATTAACATGGAGCTGGTCCTGACTCCAGTAACCACTACTGGGTCCAAATACCCCCATTTATGGTCTCTGGCAAACAAAAGTATTTATTTTATACCAGACTTATTTAACACAAGGTTATCATTTAGCAGTTTATCAATTAACCCATTTTTTTGTTTTAATCTCAAACACATTATATCATTTAATTTCTTTGTTTAACATCCAGATAGTTTATGTTCTCCTTTCATATTTTGCTCCTTTCCTAACCAATCCTTCACTATATATATATATATATATATATATATATATATATATATATAGATATATATATAATATATATATATATATAAACTGTACTTGCTCAATACTTTTCAAGTTGACCACCATGAGCAAGAGAAAACCCAGTAAGATATGGCAGTATTTTAAAACATGAATCTGTTCAATGTTCTATATGTAACTATTCATTGAAATACAACATAGACGCAGAGTGAAAGAAAGTAATCATAGTGGATCTTTTTTTTTTTTTTTAATTGATTTGCTTAATGGAACTCTAAATATGCTGAACATTCCACTACCTCTTTGAAGTTTAAATGTTTAAAATCAATCCCTAATTTCTTCAAAATACTATTGCATGTTTTTAATGTTAGCATATTTACCAATTAACTTAATTACTAAACACTAGAAATGCAGCCAATTAAGAAAAATAACCAAATAAAAAAATCTTGCTGGTGTTTCAATAAAGTGCATGTAACTGTATTTTCTTTTTATTTATTTCAGGTTGTTTATAGGCTGTACCAGGAGAGCCATTAAAGGCATTTTGCAAGGCTTGCAAAGTTTCTCTCCATGCCCCAAAAAAAAGACCTGCTTGATCATACAAAAACTAAAAAGCATCTGTCATCCCTGAGTGCACAACAAAAAAGTCTTACCAGAGACAACGACCTCATCTGCAGCTGTCAAAACTGCTGAATTACAGCTAGCAGTTCATGTGGCTGAACATTCTGCCATCTCAACTATTGACCATTTAGTGCAACTGGTGCCACAACTTGACAAGAATGCAACAGTTCTAGAAAAATCAGACTGCATCGCACAGAGTGCACAGGCCTGATACAAAATGTCGTGGCTCCAAATTTTCCCAAACAGCTTATCGCTGATGTTGGGACAAGAGCATTTGAGTCCATTGAAAATCTCCAAGAAAAAGTGTCTGGCCATGATGATTAAATATTTCAGTGAATCAAAACAAAAAATTGAAACTACCTTCTACCAGGTGATTGCGATCCAGGATGGGATGGCCATAACAATCACTGACGCAGTGAAGAATGTCTTAAATTAATACAAATTGTCACTTTTGAATCTAATGGGCATTGGTGTTGATGGGATCAACAGTATGATTGGTTGTCATAATTCAGTGGCAAAACATCTGAAAGATTGTGTTTCATGCATTTGCCACTCCCTTCACCTAGCAGCCAGCAAAGCCACAGATGTTCTGCCTCATCACCTTGATTTCATGGTATGAGAGGTGCATAACTGGTTTGCATACAGCACAAAGTGTCAGCTTGATTATGCAGCTCTGTACAGTACAATCAACGATGCAAACCATCTGAAACTAACTCGACCGTGTGACACAAGATGGCTAAGTCGTGAAGATGCCATCAGAAGTGTGCTGGAACAGTGGAAAGGGCTTCAGCTTCATTTCCAGACAGCACAATCAAGAGCGCTGCTACACTGCTGAACAGCTATGGAACATGTTATCTGACCCCAGCAGCCGTCTCTGCCTTACCTTTCTCCTTCACAAATTTAAAGCTATCTGCACCTTCAACCGCATGTTTCAAGCTGATGTTTCTGATCCATCCAAACTCACTAAGGACTTTGTCATTTACTATCACCCCTTCTTCAGCAGATTGTTGTACCTGCTCAACTGCAGCAAGTCTTCAAAGATGATGAGCTTCTTGAATTTGAAGTTGAGAACCACCTCATGCCCGTTTCTGCAATGTACTTTGGGTTTGAGTTTTGCACTCTTCCAAAGAACTGTGTTTCACAAAAAGCCGTGCAAGAAATCAAGTTATGATGCAGAAAATGTGAGCACACTGCTAATAGTGCAAACCCTGATGCTACTGAATAGATTATATATATATATATATATATATATATATATATATATATATATATATACACACACACACACACACACACACACACATATTTGTATATGATTGTATATGTTGTGATACTATATATATATAAATGAATGTTATATTTCTTCTGTGGTACTCTTGATTATTGCTCTGATTGTGGATTTTTGTATTCCATATTTCTTTGACACTGTTCTCTAGCTATTTCCTTTGTTGTAGTTTGCTATGAGTGCTTTTCTCAGACCTGAATCCAACTCCTTTGTTTTGACCATCATCTGCTGTGTTGCCAAAATGTTCTTCAACAGATGTTGGAAATAATGACTTGCTTCTCTGGCAACTGACTTTATAATGCAGCCTAATTACTTTGTAATGGGTTTCAATTAATTAATATATATCTTTAAATAAGTTCTGTTACATGTTTACACTTTTAATATAAAGGTGCCAATATGAGTGTCATAAACAAATATTTGAAATTGCTGAAGTGCTGCTATTGTTTTTATAAAGATTGTTTCTTAAACTGTGTATTTTGGTATTTATCGTATTCATTTATTAATTTGTATTAATTTGTGACTAATGCTCACTAAATGCTGGTATATTACATGTTTTTTTCAATTGTCTTATATTAAGTGTAGGGTGCAAATACTTTTGTCTGAGACTGTATATAACCCTACTGCTGCACGGACACCTCAGTAAACCTACAGCCTTATTTATACTGTGATATCAGGAGCTGTCAGTTCTGAGCAGATTTACCAGATGGGACTGGATCTTGTCTTTTCAATATATTAGGGGAGTCTGTTTCAGGATTATCTGCTATTACTTTGGGATTGAGACATAATTAAAAAAACATATGAACATAATTTATATATTTTATTTCACATCATGTAATCAAAGACACTACAAAATGATATTGCAAAAGTCTATGTAGTACATTATTTCATGTTAGATTTCAAAATGTCATTTTTTTTATTTTTTGTCAGTTTTTCATGAAGTACAGTATGTGAAAATCTACAAAGCGGTATGTTATTCAATATGTTAACGTAACATTATTCAGCAGGTTTCATTCGACTTATGGAGTAAAATGTGTTATTTGTATAAGGTGATGGAAACCTTTGGCCAGAGCTGTAAAGCCTGTGTGAGCATTCTTGTGGGTTGCAAAGAGGATATCAGCACTGTTTTAAAAAATAAAAATTACTTTCTTTATTTGGTTATTGGAAAAATACAAAATATTGAGTGATGTTTTTGTTTGTTCATTAAATATTTTTACTAATTTGAGGGAAAGTGCATTATTTTTTTTGTTTATTTTATTTATTTATTTTAAATCTTAGTTATGTAACATCAGTTATGTAATGTAGCCATAAAAAGATGTGAATACACACGCACGCACGCACGCACATGGTCCAATTGGGTACTGTAGCACAGGCGAGTATGTGCTGAGAGGGAATTAACTTAACCCTTTAGGGGCCGTGATCGTGTAAACACGATCATACTGAAGTGTCATTCTAGCCCCATGATCGGTAAACACGAAAAAAAAAAAAAAAAAAAAAAAACACACACTTCATTTCTTTGACTTACTGGACACTATACTTTTACATATCATTGGATACAGGAGGGAATGAATTTCACTCTCTGATTTTTTATTTATTTTTTTGGTTTGGTTTTTTGGGGGGTTTTTTTGGAGGGGGGTTGTGACGTCCTGAGACGGGAATTTCATTTTTAAAGGACGGAGACATTTTACAGCAGCACGCAGAAACAAAACATCACAAAGCCACGGAACAAAACTGCAAGCCCTGTATATGATGGAAGCCATACTATCGCTTACTATAATGTTAAACATGTTAATGAAACAAAGCCATCGTAAATCCCTGTTTATTTCAGTAAACAGTGGGTTAGCCACAGTCCTGGCCACAATGTTTACAACATGCTTACCATAAAACGTTTGGAGCAAACAAATAAAAAAGTAGCGCATACCCTTATGATCCACTTCAATACTGCAAGTAGAAACGTTTACTTGTAAAAAAAAAAAAATAATAATAATAATAATAGGTTGATCAGCTGCATTTTCCAGTAATAATGATTTAAATACTCCACCCACCCCCCCATCCCCACCCCAAAAATAAAAAAAATAAAACCCTACACCGCCTAAATGTTCTAATCCGTTTCCTCTTTCTTTCTCCAGGAGGTGGACTGGGTTTGTATTATAAAGAGCGAGTAGGTGTTGTGTAAAGATAAGCCAGCCATGTCTCTTCAAACCCCTAGCGTGTAAACAGCAGCTGTCCCTATATATGCACAGCAGTGGTGTCATAGTGTACTATTTACACTAATGTTAACACACCCCTAATAATTCATTTTACAACCCAAATCCTAACCCTAACCTTCAATAGTTACAGTTACTGGCCAATCAAGAATCTCAGCTTGATTGTTATTAATAGTTATTACTGGCAAACCTAGAGAATTACAGACTGATTTATAGTGGTGTAAATAAGAGAGGGGTTCATTCGCAAAGCAGTGGTGTAAGTAGGGCCATTGACATATTGAATTGAGCATCACAGGCAGCCAGACAGGCAGTATGTACAGAATTCACAATAGACTATGTATATAAATATGGTTAAATGTTTTATTGATTTTTTTTTTCTATGTAGCACACCTGTGAATATTACACTACAATGACTACCACCACAAATATCGACACTACTCAAAAACATCTGCGCTATATTCATTTAAAATATGTATTTTCCCCAAGGGAATCTGTACACAACAGAAATGTATATAATAAGATACAGAAACTGGAACAATTAGAATGTAAATATTTGATACAGTCTTTGCTTGCATGACACTTAGGCTATGGCGATGTGGGCAGGGTATCGGTTAGTTTTTGGTACGCAGTGTCACACTGCTGGAAAAGAAGGGGAGGGGGCAATATATATAACCCATAGCCGGCAATACCCCCCGGCCGCCTCAGCGCCGCCTGAGTACCTTATTATAGGAGTCCATTACCTGCTCATTAATAAAAACCAGGGTGCTCGCTACTTGTCACTTGTCATCTGTATACACATCTCCCCGCGATCAATGGCGCAATCGGGTTCTGATTACAGCAGGACACTACAGTAAGAGCCGCGGGCAACATAACATATGCCGAACTCAGCCCAAGCCCCATTTCGGCGTTTTACAGCGTTTTACTGTCGTGTAGTTGCTTTAGTAAATCTACACGCATACGCATTCTATCACGAATGTAAAACGAAAACAAACCAAAAAAAAAATACCGGTAGATACAGCCTGCACAAATAATAATAATACAACATAGTAGCAGTACAATTTAAAGTTAAAATGGCGTATTGCAATTTGTACAGCCATGAAATGCTGTATTAAATTAATAAATAATAACCATAATAATCCAGGCAGGCTACACCTATGCGTGCCAACACACGCAAGCTTGTGTTTCCCTGTGCATGTATCATATGTGTCGTATAATATATAATTATACAACATATTGAGGTTAAAAACGTTCTCTGTCCCTGTCACACATCATCATAGACCACGATGACAGCCAACTGTATGCAATATTGCATTTCTTTCTAAGAAAAAAATATATACATTTCCTACCTGGTTGGCTCCTCTGCTCCTCCTCTGTCCTTTCTTCACTGGCTCTCGCCCATTATTTCTGCGCTCCCCGCTTTTTCTTTGTTATTTTTGCTACCTTTTTTTCTGCTTCTTGCGGATGCATAAAGATTAAAAATTAATAAGACGATCTCTTCCAGGCAGCAACCAGCTCCACGCGCCTGTGTGTGGGGGGGCTTTTTTGTTAATGTGAAAAAAAAAAATATTCCTCCCCCCCTCCTCCAGAATAAAAATATATTTATAGTGGTACAAATACCAAAACAAAATTAAAGAAAAAATGACCGTCCTTTTCCGTTCCCCCTTTGCAGATGTCGCTGTTCTGTTTGTTTTTTAAGTAAAAAATCTCGCCCGCAGTCAATAATATGATGCTGAAAATGGCTTTGATTTGCAAGCTACTCTGTACCTCCTCTGGTTTTATTAAGACCGCCAAGGAACCAGACCATTGTGATCATAAAGAGCACACACTTATACCATAAGACAGCTTGAACACAGCGATCCAATACTTAAAAAGGCTTTATGTGCAAAAACAACACGTCCCCTCAACGCTGGGTATCTGGCAGCTGAGCAAAACGAGACGTTTTCTTCAGCTGCACTCGGTGAGGATTCCATTCCATGGCTTTTCGATATAAAAACATCTTATTCCAGAGGAAAGGTGTGCAAATCCATATTATTATTATTATTATTATTATTATATTATTATTATTATTATTATTATTATTATTATTTTAATAAGAGATAATATTGGCGGTTATAAAAAAAAAAAAAAAAAAAAAAGTGTTCTCAGCAAGTAATTCAAACTCCGTGGTCCGAATCTCAATCAAAATATTGAGGGAAAAAAAAAAATCAGTTTATTTATTTAAAATGGTTCCCTAGAAATAAATAGCCTTTTTTTTATTTTAGATTGAATGCATTAAATCGCTTAGCAAGCTGTAGATGTATTTTAATAATGTAATGCTCTTATGCTGTCTTTTGCCGCGGTTGATTCAGGCTCGCATATCTTCGCGTTAGTCGTTAATCATATGCACATATGCACCTATATATCTTTACTGGAGAGAGACCGCGTCATTGGGTTGGGAGCCTATTTTAGACAGGCGCTGGAATAATTAGAGCTATTGTCGTTGTCCCCACAGGCAGGTGCACAAAAAGCCAGCATCTCGTTTTAGAAAAAAAAAAAAAAAACTAAAATGTGCTTGTTCTTGTCGTTTCTTCTCGGTCTAAGTCTGCATTTCCCCAGGTGAAGCAGTGAAATTGAGAAGAGAGGCTTTTTCGACTTTCGCTCCCCCAACTGCCATCCAAAAATCACACAGCGAGGCGTGTTTCCCCCTCCTAGGTTGAATGTATACAGCAAGCATACAGGATGCAGTTCTCTTAAGCCCTAGCACTGATTTCTAATGATGGCAAACTAAACCTGCTCGTTCAACCGCCTCCGCCCCCACCCCGCCCGTCCCTCTTTCTCTCTCTCTCTCGCTCAGCGCTGCGAGTTAGGCTCCGCTGGGTCAAACAAACTAAGGCATGGATTTACCAAAAGAGATCAGGAGTTAATATATGTCTTTATAATAAACAGTGGAATACAGTAATCACCTGTGACATGTAGCACATCCTTGTGTAAAGGTGTTGTTCCTCCCGTGTCTGTAAGCACTTACCCATCCCTGGTATATGTATATAAAAAGGATAATCCCCCTTCTGCAAATCCATTTACAAATTACACAGACTCAAAACTGATGACTAAATTACGGGTCATTCAAGAAAAGAGTCCTTGCTGCAGATTTCTACCCAATTTCCCCAGAGACAATAGCAAACATGACCATGGATTCCTCAAAAATCATTTAAACCACACCTCCTCCTGGCCCCCAGGTGTGTCTCATTTTTTGTAGATCAGTGGTTTCAATGTTTTTTTTTTTGTATAAACTGTACCCCTTGTGTTTGAAGGTTTCAGCTCAAGTACCCCGTTTAGGTAGAAGAATCTCATTACCTTTTTATTTAATATATAATTTGTGTCACAACAGTTTGGGGCTGACAAACTGTTGGTTTAGGACAGAATACCAAACATTCTTTCTTAATGACAAGTCTTTGGATGCACAGAATCAAAAGACAGAATTTATAAATCTTTTTGGAAACACACAGTTGCATTCTGCTCAGAATTTTTTTTTTTTATAAATAATCCAGAATAATCTGCATGTAAATGTTGGTCATGTTCATTTACTTCCCATCTCAGCATAATTGTGATTATAACCATAATATTAACCTCAACATAAAACTATAATTACTAACAATGATCAACTTCTTATTAAAGCCAACATAAAAATGATCCAAAGGGATTCTGTATAACTTTGTCGATTTGCACTTTGTTTTTCCTTTTGCAAGTAAGTATGTAATATATAAAATATACACACACAGTGATGCACAAAATAAACACAACACTCAGTTTTAATCAAATATTTTAAAACATTGGTATCAAAACAATAACAGAAAATGTGAACAAATACAGATCAAAGTATCATAAGTTTTCAGTAAGAAAAACATGACACACTGTCAAAATGAAAACATTACAAAGTCAGTATTGGGTATGACCTCCCTGAGCATTAAGACAGTCCTGGCAGCGTTGACGCATAGACCTGATCAGCATCTGGACAGACTGCTGTGGGATGTTCTGTCACTCTTCCTGTGCAGCTGCAGCCAGCTGGCGAAGGTTGTCTGGTCGCGGTTGTCTCCTGTGGACGGCACTGGCGATTTGGTCCCACAGATGTTCTATTGGACTCAGGTCAGGAGATAAAGCTGGCCAAAGCAAGACCAACATTGTTTTCTTGAAGTTGTACAATTGTAGCGCCTCACCCTCAAAGAGGGTAGCCAAGGAGATCCCAAAGCCACGGGAAAGAAGACTGCCCCTGGTTATCACTATAAATTAAACTGATTACACTATGTAACACAATTTTTGTTCCTGGGTAGTAAGTGTTATTTTCTAATTGCTTATGCCTCAAAAGTATAGAAAATGGCTATTATTCCCCAGAAACTTTGCTTTTGTGACCAGGACAGTGATATTTTGAAATTTACCTATTTCCAATGAGAAAACGGTCTTTTCGTTCACCTAAAGTCAGAAAAAAACAACATATGAATCCAAATTAACACGTATTTATACTAAAGTAATACAAAAATGACTACAAAAGATTTAGAAGTGAGTAGTTTTTTCGAGATTTACGATTATACTGTAAATCACTTTCACGAATCAGCCCCCAAATGTAGTCTCCCATCATGTTCTCGTTATACTGTCCTTGGTAGTGGTGTTCAAAGTCCAGTATATCCTGGTGGAAGCGCTCGCCTTGCTCCTCAGAGTACGCTCCCATGTTCTCCTTGAATTTATCAAGATGAGCATCAAGGATATGGACTTTGAGGGACATCCTACAGCCCATTGTGCCGTAGTTCTTCACCAGAGTCTCAACCAGCTCCACATAGTTTTTGGCCTTGTGATTGCCCAGGAAGCCATGAACCACTGCGACAAAGCTGTTCCAAGCCGCTTTCTCCTTACTAGTGAGCTTCTTGCACTCCAGGATCTTCTTTATCTGTGGTCCGACGAAGACACCGGCTTTGACCTTTGCCCCAGACAGCTTAGGGAAGAAGTCTTGAAGGTACTTGAAGGCTGCCGACTCCTTATCTAGAGCTCTGACAAATTGTTTCATAAGGCCCAATTTGATGTGCAGTGGTGGCATCAGCACCTTCCGGGGGTCCACCAGTGGCTCCCACTTGACGTTGTTCCTCCCCACAGAGAACTCGGTCTGCTGTGGCCAGTCCCGCCTGTGGTAGTGCGCCTTGGTGTCCCTGCTGTCCCAAAGGCAAAGATAGCAGGGAAACTTGGTAAAACCGCCTTGGAGACCCATCAGGAATGCCACCATTGCAGCCTGTTGATGCCATCTCAGAAAAATGCAGATATGTATCCACTTAGGCAGCTGGAACTAAACTGAACTGGTGGGCTTAAGGCCCCTGTATTTATACTACTATTTATATTACTGGAAAGTTCTAGAAGTTACTCCAAGTTTACTCAGCACTTAATCTATCTGGAATGTTCTGGAAAATAGGTAAATTTCAAAATATCACTGTCCTGGTCGCAAAAGCAAAGTTTGTGGGGAATAATAGCTATTTTCTATACTTTTGTGGCATAAGCAATTAGGAAATAACACTTACTACCCAGGAACCAAAAAAAATAAAAAAATTGTTACACGGTGTTATTTTAACATTACCAATTAAATAGGTTTAATGACTATGTCAATTTGAAACTAAATAAGCTTCAAATAAATAACAGGTTCTTTAAAAATCAAGACAGGCAAGTGTATAATGCAAGGGAGACACCAACGTAAAAAGTAACAAAGATTTTATTTGAACAGAGTATGACAATTAACACATTAAAAAACTAGTCCATAATTTAGCACTTAATTTCCATCCACAAATACCCTTAGCAGTACAACAGTTATCACTCAGCAACTTGACAAGAAAAATCATACAGATGTTCACATACAGCAGCACACTTTAAATAGAACAGCAAATAATAATGGTCAACAAGAGCAATTCAAATCAGACCCAAAGTCCTATAATGTTTTAAACAGTGAGCTTCACACACACACTTAAAGATGCGATTTTCAAAAGCACAATTCAAAGACAAATAAAGCTTCATATGTTTTTAAATAATACACTTCAAAAACAAGCAGTGATCTTCACTGAAATTATACAAAGAACAATAAAGCACCATGCAACTTCAAATGTCCAATGCAACACTTCAAAATATCAGCAAATTGTGACTTTCATAGAAAAGAAACGACAGACATGAAGCACCATACAACTTGAAATGCTTAACTGTGCACTCCAGTAGACATCATTTAATCAGCACACATATTGCTAAAATACGAGTTTGCAATCAAAGTTTGATGCACTGTATGCAGATAAATACATTGTGGATAGATAATAAGTACACAAAGTGAACGCTAGTTCTACACATTTAAAACACGCTAATACATAAGGGAATTTTTATGACTATTACACAGGACTCAAATATATACTTCACACAGATTCAAGCAAACTACCACGGTATGATCGGGACGGCAATAGTTAAAAAGAAGGTATCAAGATACTTCTTTCAACGTACAAAGAGCAGCTTTCCTTTGTTTAGCCATAACACATACAAAATAGTTACCACGGTCTGAGGACAAGGAGGGTTACTGTACCAAACCACTGTAATATAGAGCGGACAAAACTATTCAATATGAATAGCGCAAGTTTAACACCAGCACCGACTGCCCCAGCCAATTTCCACTGCATGCAAGTAAAACAGTTTAAACTTTGAGCAATCTTACCAAACGGCAGTTCAGAGACCCGGGCTCCCGGGCTCCTGGGCTCCTGGGCTCCTGGCGCTCGGCTCTCGGCTCTCGGCTCTCGGCTCTCGGCTCTCGGCTTCCAAAACCCGGTAGCTCTCTCATGTGGTTGACCTGATGTGTTTTTATACACCGAATCCCAATTAGGAGTTAGCACTGCAGTTGCTATGGAGACCAAAAGTTTTCGGGAGGTCTAAAGGAGCCCTACCACATTATCAATGTTTTAAAAGTAAAAATAATAAATCACATAATACAGTTAATAAAATTGAGTACAAAAAAAAAAATGAAACAAATTACACACACAAGAAAATTCAATAATAAATCACATTGCACACCCATTACATAATCCTAACACTATGTGGTCTTGCATTGTCCTGCTGGAAAATCGACACTTCCGTACTGGCTTACAGGACTTCGTCAATGTATTGCTGAGCAGTAAGGTTGCCCTCAAACTGCATCAATGGCATTCTTGTGTTAAAGGAGATTCCTCCCCACATCATCACACTTCCACTGCCCCACCGGTTGGCTTGAACAACACAACAGTCAGCATAACGCTCACCACGACGTCTCCACACACGCTGTCTTCCGTCAGGTCTGTCGAGGGCAGAACGGCATTCATCTGTGAATAAAACACTCCACCAGTCTCTCTGCCACTACCTCAGATGTTCTCTGGCCCGCAGAAGACGTTGATTTCGTCTCTCAGCTGTCAACATGTTAACCCTGAACGGCCTCAGAGCATGCAAATCAGTTTCATGCAGACAGCAAGCCACAGTCCTTCTGCTGATGTGCAGGTTATTTGTCGTGCTGTAGCCACTGCAGTCTGAAAACGATTACGCAGGTGGATCAGTGGGATATGACGGTACTGGGTCAGTGTAGTGATCCTCTGTCTTCCAGGACGTGGTCCCTCACAGAGCCGATTTCCTGTTTCTCTGGACTAGTCTGATGATTGTTGAAGCAGAACATCTCGTTCTCCGGGAAACTTCTCTCACAGACAGGCCGCCTTCAATCATGCCGATAGCAACCAGGTGATTTTCATTACTCAAGCGGGGCACAGTCATATCTTTCGCTGTTCTTGCGTTAATTAAAATCATGTCTTTTCAAATGGCTATTTATATTGATTCTTAATCAACTCATTTTGCAATTTTAACTCAACTCAAATACCAAACAGCTGACGTTTTTATGAAATCTCGTGACTTGAGCTCAGTATTTTGTTATCCCAAGGAACAATACTACTCAAACAATCAACAAACCTATCTGCTCACTATTTAAATAACATTATGTATGTGCCCAATGAGCTATTGATGTAAAACAGGCTTTTCATTGTATCTCAATATACAGTATATAGGCGAAAGACGAATAAGGTTTTCAAAACTGAAAAAAAAAACCTCACCCCTTCCATTGGATTGTAGAGAGTCTTACCTTTTTAGAATATATTTGTCCACACTAGATCTAATTCATTTTGACATTTTTTGCAAAATTATTTGAATAGCTTTGTACTAATCAGTTTTCCCTGATGTTGTGCAAATTTACTGAATAATGCATTATTCATTAATTTTCTTTACCAATTTTAAATGTCACACCATAGGACTGTGATGTCACACTACAGGGACGCTGTCGTTAGGACTGACTGATATGATGATGATTTGTGAAATGACAAGTGAGGAAATACAAGATAGAAAATGGGAAACATTTTGAAACAAAACATACTTTTAATTTAGTTTTGGTTTTTAAAGCAACACATGTTGAACATAAAAGTATGATAAGATACAGTATGGACGGCAACAGCCGGTCCATTGTCTGGACAATTAATTTTTTATTGCACTTCATGGCCCTTTTCACTAACATTAACAAGTAAGTAGCATTAAATGGTAAGTAACAATAAGTACAGTAAGTAAAATAACAGTAATTAACAAGTAGCATTATACATTATATAACATTACAGTAACATTAAGACATAACAGCGAGTGACAGGAGTACTGTACTAGTAAGTGTGAGAAAACATGACATACTGTTTCATAAAGTAGCTTTGAGACACTTTGAGAATCAGGAAGGGTTGAAAAGTATCCATTCACTGATCATGCTAGCTGACTTTTGAATTTTTCCCAGTCACCATGGGACAGCTTCACAAAGTTACAGGTGACTGACTTAAAGCCATTTGAGAATGGAAGAGTGCTGAGGAGGTAGCAATTATCTTTATTTTTGTACTGACTGACTGGACCATCACTCATCACATGCACATCAAAGTTTCTTCCATGGCCGTCTCTCCTCTCTAATGTGAGCCCATACAGCTCTCTCATCATGGCGCGTGCAGTTTGAAATTGTTGCATATGACTGACATCCATCTGACGTGTATGCTACCACTGGCTGGATTGTGGCTTGCTGTCGACTGCCCCCAAATTGGAAAGCCTGTATGTCTGAGCTCAGCTTACAAGCATAATTTTCTGAAAAATCAACATGGAGAGCTATTTAATTATTTCTCAGTTTTCCTTTGGGAATCCTGGGCTATTTTGCCTGGTGGATTCAGTTGAACTGGTGCTGTGCAAAACATATTCTAACAAAGCGTAAGCTATATTTAAAAATGATAGATTTATCACTTAAATCCCAACATGGTTAAGTCCCAACATGGGTTCCTTGTTGATCATGGGAGAGAGAATGAGCAGAATGAGAGTAACATGATGCCAGGGACGGGGAAGAATGCGATGAAGGCAGCCTGCTATGATGGGAAATCCCTATGGGAGGCTTACCACACCAACTTCAGAATGGCAGCGCTCACTAATGGCTGGGGGCCTACCGAGAAGGCTGGACAGTTGGTAGCTGTGCTGGAGAGGGAAGCGCTGCAGGTTCTTCTGGACCTGGACCCGGGCGAGATGATCCAATATGACGTGTTAGTCACAGCCCTAGAGCCCTAGACCGCCATGGAGGCATTTGTCAGCGGACTAACCCTGACTGCCCTGCTTCAGCAGATTCAGCTCGGTGCCCCAACCTCTCTAGAGTTTGCCGTGGCTCATGCAGAATGAGTCGAGGCTGTGCTTGAGGAGGGGGAGCGTGACCGGGCCTCTGAGGGGGAACACAGTTGGTAGAAGAGGAACAGAGTCGCCACCCAGAGCCCGCATGGCCTAAACCAGTGAAGAGGAAGCCCCAGATGCCACCATTTCCCCCACCTGGCCTCCAGAGCTGGTCACCCTCAAAAGTCAGCAATCACCCAGCCTGTCCGAGCATCTGAGCCCTGCTCGCAGCCATGCTGGGGCTGCGACCAGCCCGACCACCTCCAGCGCCACTGCCCTGTAGCAGAGGCTGCACCGCCACACCTGACACAGCAACCGCAGGGAAACGTAAGGGGCTCACATAGATGGGACAGCACAGGCCCCCAGCACAATCCCTTTCACCATTGAGCACCCAGCTGCAGCACCTGCCAACAGGACCCACAAATGCACTAACCCCCCCTCCCCCGCAAGACTGTCGAATCGAGGTCAGGACCCCTCTGTTTGATAACGTCAGACCCTGTCAAGGGACCAACAACCCCCTGTGCATCCCCAGGGGACCTCTTCCCTACCCCAGCCTCCGTCATGCACCAGGCCACAATCCCCGTTAGACACCCATGTCACCAAGGACAAGGCGGCCTTGCGATGGGCCCAACGCCACAGGGGACTTCAGTCTGCGCTACCACACTGCTCTGCACACCCCCAGGGGACCTCTCCCTCCCCTGGGCCGCTCAACAACCACTGCCTCTGAGGGTCACAGCCTGCAACCTCCAGGCCTCTTGTCTGACTATGACCCTCCCCTGGAACAATGCTAATGCCGGGATGGAACCGCTGGAATGGGGGATCTCTGCCCTCCCCCCGGCCCAGGTGAACTCAAAGAAATTGACCCCCTTTCCCGCAGCTTCAACTGGACCTTGCCAGCTCCTGCAGATGACCCCGCTATTGCCGCAGTGATCAAAGTCTGGTGTTAGAGCTGTGAGGGGCTTTGCCCGGAGCAACAGGCCCAGCAGTGGGAGCTGTTATTTGCTTATTGGTCCAGTTTGGCTACCAGTTCAGAGGACGTGGGCTGGACATCCAACCCCAGATCGAGACAGGTCATCCCATTAAGCTGCACCCCCACCATCAACCACTGGCATGCCAGGAGGCTACAGACCTGGTTTTCCAGGAGATGAGACACCAGCATCATTGAGCCCTTGGACAGCCCCTGAACATCCTCAGTGATCATGGTCTCCAAGAAGGACGGCAAGTGGCATTTCTGCATTGACTACAGGCGCCTGAATGATGTGACGGAGAAGGACTCATACCCCCTTCCTTGTATTGATGAGTCCCTGGATCTGGTGTCTGGGTCTAAGTGGTTCTCCTCTCTCGACCTCAAAAGAGGCTTCTGGGAGGTAGCTTCGTCCTTCTCTGCGTGACCCAAGAAGAGGGCTACGGCAGTTTACTATGATGCTGTTTGGACTTCGCAACACACAATGTAATGGAGACGGTGTTGACCGGGGTGTCCCCAACAGAAAGCTTGGTTTATCTAGACGACCTGTTGGTCCATGGGAGGACCTTGCAGATGCCCTGGCTTCCCGGCGAGAGGAGTGCCGGTGATTAACGATAGCAGGGCTGAAGCTGCATCCAGAAAAATGCCAGCTGATGTGCAGTGAGGTCACCTTCTTGGGGCACAGGGTCAGAGAGAAGGGTATCAGCACAGATGCCAGCAAGATCGAGGCTGTCCGGGACTGGCCTATACCTGTCAACCCACACAAACTCACAGGCTTCCTGGGGCTTGCCTTTGAAGCTGAGGAAAATAAGTCGGAGCCTGAGCGTAATGAATTGCTAATAATTGACAGTGATGAAAGTGACTCTCAGGATTAATAAATAATAATAATAATAAAAAACGAAATTTAAGGTAGGTCTACATGTAATGCATGTTTGTTTACTGCAGTTATTATGTTATTAAAAGTTGTGATAATTTTATGCGTGTTGAAAGAAGGACAGATACAAACCTCTTGGTGTATTTGATCGAGATTTGTTGTATTAACAATGTACAAGTTTGAGATTAAACAAGACATTACTTTTTTATATTGATAATTATTGCTTTCATTGTTATTTTTTAAAAACATTTTAGAAGTTTGTATTATTATTATTATTATTATTATTATTATTATTATTATTATTATTATTATTATTATTATTATTATTATTATTATTATTCAATTTTTAATTCAAATTTGAACATCTGCTTGTTAATTTTCCAAAGTTTTGCATAGTGTATCCTGTTTTTTCCCCTTCTCTTTATATATTTAATTATAACATTTCTCATAATGCAATTAATACTAGATTAACAGTATTATAATGGCGATCAAAGTGGAAACAATAGTACTCCCCTCAGTCTATAAAGAAAAACACATGATGAAAAATAAAGTCCAAGTTAAAAAAATATATATAACAGCACAATATAAATGAAAGCATTGTGAGCACAGTCACCAGAACAATAATAATGATGAAGGCTGGAGCCAGCTGTGAGGCCCCCAGGGCACGGGCCTCACTTAAAATCAAACTAATAATTATTTATTGAGGCTCTCTTACATGTTGCTTTGCCGCAAAATAAAATGCATTTCACCCCACATTGTATGCGTGCATTAATTCCCAAGTCCCGCTGATATCTATAGCCTCTGTGCGTGTTACCGGTAGTGACTTTTTTACTAGGTGAGGCAAAGTAATAACGCTGATTAGAAAGAAGTACATATCAGCCTAATAAGGAATAACACATTCCCTTGGTAGTCTGCAGTTTACAAACCCACCATCTAGAGCACAGCAGTGTATTGCTGGCAAAACTAAATGTTAGATTGATCAAAAGTCACTAGATAGCACCTGCTCTTACTTCCGTAAAGAGACTTTGGCGGATCTAGCCTTGTTTATAGATATCTAATGCAGACAACTAGAACTGTAGCAGCTCCTGAATTTGGGTGAAAGCACCTTTAAGCAGAATTTAAAAAACACATCATTTGAGTAATTGCAACGATCCATAAAAAGGAAAAAGCATATGAAATTGAAATGTGAAGCACTGTCAAATACTAATCAGGTGGCTGTGACAGAGAGCGAATGAATCCTAGTCAACAATCTCCCTCCTGACACTAATTCATTATTGTGAGTGTTTCGTGTGTTGTTGTTTGATTGTGCTAACTGTTTGTCTTTTGTCACTGTTACACGGCTAGCACAAACCAGGAGCTGTAGCTATAAGCCAGCATCAAAGCCCGGTCTACACTGCACCACTGTTTCACAAACCGTTGTCTTTCACCCCACCTGCACTTGAGCACTCACTGTCTGGAGTAAGCATGTCTGTGTTTGGTGTTATTATAAAGTGTCGTATTATTTCGAGACTGAAACCCTTGTTTTGCATGGAGCGATACATATGGCTGTGTAGAGTCTCTGCTTATTAATTAAGTGTTGTTGACATGCAACCCAGCCAATTATAGAGCGGTTTTATTGAACTTTCACTGTCTTGTGTGTGTTATTCCTGAGCACTGCACCATGACACCTGCACACTGCAAGCCACTGCCACAGGGGCATAAAACATATATAGTTGTAGTCAAAAGTTTACATACCCCAATGGAAGTACATCATTTCTAGAAATTTCTCAAAAACAAATAATTATAGGAAAAATCTTTTGTAGCAAAAGTTTTGCTTTTGTACATCTTATCTTGTTCCTTCAATTATGCACACTCTCAACCTGTCCCTGGACTCTGGCTTGGTTCCTGCAGCCCTTAAGCTGATTTATCTAATTTCTGTCCCATCTCTAATCTCCCTTTTCTCTCCAAAACTGTCGAAAGGGCTGTAGACAGTCAGCTGATGAAACATCTCACGGATAACAATCTGCTTGAATCCCTACAGTCTGGCATCCGGCCGCATCACAGTACTGACACTGCTCTGCTCTGGATTATGAATGCTCTCCTCCTCAATGCTGATGCTGGTGCTCCCTCTGTGCTTGTCCTCCTTGTCAGCAGTGAACAGCCACTTTTGACACCATAGATCATGGCATTCTTTTTAACTGCCTTAGAAATATGCTGGAATCTCTGGAACCTGTCTCTCCTGGATGTCCTCTTACCTACCCTGACGCATGCAGTCTGTTGTCTATGCTGGATGCAGTAGTGTCGCAAACCCAGTCACTTGTGGTGTCCCCCAAGGATTTGA
Organism: Polyodon spathula; assembly: GCF_017654505.1. NCBI lineage: Eukaryota > Metazoa > Chordata > Actinopteri > Acipenseriformes > Polyodontidae > Polyodon > Polyodon spathula. The sequence goes on along the minus strand of NC_054571.1, from coordinate 4,499,525 downwards.
TCTTGGGACCCTCTTCTTTAATATCTCCATGCTTCCCTTGAATCACCTCATCCGCCAACAAAGCTTCATGTTTCACTCCTATACTGATGACACCCAGCTACTTAAAACTTGACCCTGGAAGCCCCTCTGCCATGGTCCGGCTCTCGGCTTGCATTCAAGACATCAAGGCCTGGATGTCTGCCAGTTTTCTTCAGCTGAATAATAGAAAATCTGAACTCCTTCTAGTAGGATCTAAAACTCAACTTAAGAATCTCAATATAGCTGCCCTGTAAAAAAAGTGATCACATCAGACCCTGTCTTGCACAGCTGCACTGGCTATCTGTAAAGTTCAGGATTATTTTCAAAACTCTCCCGCTCACCTCCAATGCCCTTCATCACACACAATGCCCTTCATCAACCTGCCCACCCGCTATGTCCCTGAAGTCCTCCAACTCTGGCCTGCTTGTTATCCCCAAGCAAAAGTGCACCACACTTGGAGAATGCTCGTTTAGCTTTATAGCTCCAACTCTTTGGAATTCTCTCCCAGCTTTGGTGTGTGATGCTCCCACCGTCGCTCGCTTTAAATCAACTCTCAGGACCCACCTGTTCTCTTTTGCTTTCCATCCTCTTTAAGCCTGATATCTGCTATTAGCTGGTGTGTTGCTGCTACTATTTCATGTATTATGCTGCTATCATGTATTATGCACTTTCCACTGTATTTAATGTATTAGGCATTGTTTAGTTTTTTTTTCTTTTTTACTGTATGTTTGATGCATTTCTCTGTATTTAAAGTATTATGGATTTTCTTGTTGTTGCTGCATCTTGTAAAGCGCTTTGTGACGATGGTCCACTATGAAAGGTGTTAAATAAAATAAAGATTGACTGATTGACTGATAAACCAATCACATATGTTTAAATTATAGAACACAGTGAATATATCAAAATTAAAGTTAGGTTACTTGCTGCATTGATAATTGGCAAGATACAACTGCAAACTCAATCAATAAGCACATCATCACTAGGTCAAAATCATTAGACTGAAATTATATTTGAAAACTGTTAAGAGTTTTAACACAAACCTAATTTTCAAACCCATTTATATCAGTAATTCATAAACTATTCAAAGTGTTTTCACATAGCAGCAACTTAGACTAATAAAGTCAGCAATACATATACATAATGCGGTAGTCAACTGTATTCATTTATCCACAGTTTACATTTGTACATAAACCCAGAGAAGACGTAAACACAAAAACACAATAAAACAGTGATAAAAATACAAAAAGACTGCACCCCCCCGAGTCTCATAACAGCGCACAATTCAGTTCCGTTCGTTTCGTTTCAGCTAAGTCTGTTTCAGTTCCACAGGCAGTCCTGAACCCCTTCAGCGACTCCTCAGCAGTAACACTCGTCAAAGAGGAAGTTAAAACCCAAAGGAAGCTCTCCCGGTCCATCTTGTACACCCCTTCATACAGTCTGTTCTTGTTCATTTATGACAACAAGCGTCCCGTCATCGGTTACAATGCTGAGTCCATTTAAAATTAACAAGGCTTCAATTAATGCGTCACTGAGCCTGCTGGCTCGTTACAATATGTAAACTTATGGAAACTATAATAAGATCCAAAATGGAAAATTGCCTATATGGTAACAGTATCCTGGGAGACAGTCAGCATGGTTTTAGGAAAGGGAGATCGTGTCTAACTAACCTGCTTGATTTTTTTGAGGATATAGGATATAGATTCTGGTATAGTATGCAAACTTGTTAAATTTACAGACGACACAAAAATAGGAGGAGTGGCAAACACTGTTGCAGCAAAGGTCATTCAAAATGATCTGGACAGGACTCAGAACTGGGCAGACACATGGCACATGACATTTAGTAGAGAAAAGTGTAAGGTACTGCAACACAAATGTGCATTATAAATATTGTATGGGAGATACTGAAATTGAAGAAGGAATTTATGAAAGACCTAGGATGCTGACTCAGAAATATCTTCATCTAGACAATGTGGGGAAACAATAAAAAAGGCCAACAAGATGTTCAAATATATAATGAAGTGTGTTGAATTTAAATCAAGGGAAGTAATGTTAAAACTTTACAATGCATTAGAATATTGTGTTCAGTTCTGGTCACTTCGCTATAAAAGATATTGCTGCACTAGAAAGAGTGCAAAGAAGAGCGACCAGAATTATTCTGGGTTTAAAAGGTATGTCATATGCAGACAGGCTTAAAGAATTGCATCTATTCAGTTTTGAACAAAGAAGACTGTGGTGATCTGATTCAAGCATTCAAAATTCCAAAGGTATTGACAATGTCGACCCAAGGGACTTTCTTGACCTGAAAAAAGAAACAAGGACCAGGGGTCACAACTGGAGATTAAATAAAGGGGCATTCAGAACAGAAAATCCGAGGCATTTTTTTACACAGAAAATCATTGGAGTCTGGAACCAACTCCCCAGTAATGTTGTTGAAGCTGACACCCTTGGATCCTTCAAGTAGCTGCTTGATGAGATTCTGGGATCAATAAGCTACTAACAACCAAACGAGCAAGATAGGCCGAATGGGCCTCATTTGTAAACTTTTTTATATTCTTATTTTATTAACCATCCTCACAATTCTTCTACTTGTTCTGGTGAAAGAACTTTCTTTCTTCCAGACCGAGGGAGCGTTGTGACAGTACCGAGATACTTCTTCATAATGGAAACAATAATTGGGTTACTCAAATTCTTGGAAATCATCTTGTATACTTCACTAGCTTTATGACAATAAATAATTTCAGATAGCGCTTTACTTCTTCACATAGGGGGCTGTGTGGTCCAGTGGTTAAAGAAACATGCTGGTAAGCAGGAGGTCTCTGGTTCAAATCCCAGCTCAGCTACTGACTCCTTGTGTGACCCTGAGCAAGTCACTTAACCTCCTTATGCTCTATTTTTCAGGTGAGACCTTGTTGTAAGTGACTCTGCAGTTGATGCATAGTTCACACGCCCTAGTCTCATATCTTGTGAAGCGCTTTGTGATGGGGGTCCACTATGAAAGGCACTATATAAAGATTATATTGACTTATTGGTAATGACAGCAATCATCCTATGCCTAACCTTTTTATACTCTTTAAGAATGTTCACCTACAATCCAGCATTTTCTAGACTTTTCTAGAATTAAGTTCTGGTTTATCATATTGAAATTTCTAGCACCTTCTGGACAATACTATCATAGCATCAAAGGGTATGTAATTAGCATTTTTGGAGTTTTGAAAAAAAAAAATAATGCTGAAATAAAATAAAAGAATTTCCAAAAATTATTTGTTTTGGGGAAATTTCTAGAAATTCAAAATTTCCATTGGCATATGTAAACTTTTGACCACAACTGTACATGTGTTAGCCAGCTCAGTCAAAGATTCAAAACGTATGTTTCATAAAAAGCATTTTTAACTGGCATGATATTCAGGCATAAAAGTTTAAAGTGAGGTGGAACCAGCATTAGAAAAAATCATTAAAACTTCATTTAAAAAGTATTTGGTAACAAAAAACAAACTGGTACAAAAAAGATGACAAAATGATTAACAGGAAGAATAATTCATTAGTTACCCCTCATGCTGCACTTGTACCCTGATGTCGAAATCTACTTTTCAAACAATAATGCACTCGTGCGCCAATGCTCTTTTTAAACGATGATAATGCACTCGTGCGCCAATGCTCTTTTTAAACGATGATAATGCACTCGTGCACCCACGCTCTTTTTAAACGATGATAATGCACTTGTGCAACCACGCTCTTTTTAAACGATGATAATGCACTTGTGCACCCACGCTCTTTTTAAACGATGATAATGCACTCGTGCACCAATGCTCTTTTTAAACTAGATTCAATAATTACATTTTTGTAACATGCATAGTTAACCTTGCTATTTACAGTATTTCTATTAGACAAACAATGGGCATGCTCTTCTTTTCCTGCTCGTGTTAACTAGCATCTGATTTACTGGTCCCATCCTACCAGAGAATCAGTTTTGCAATTTTTATGTTAGTACGCCACTCTGTATTCACTGTGCAAAAAAACAAAAAACCAAACCCCCCCCCCCAAAACAACACCCCCCAAAAATACGTGCAACCTTGTATCCGGAGCAGGACGACAGAATTATATTCCTGACACAGCCTGTAAACAAATAGTGCACATTAAAAAAGAAATACTGTGTATAAATTGTGCTGCTTTGGAGTTTCAAAATGAACTATTATATAATGAATATTTAACAATATACAATAACGTTAAAAATAAATAAATACATGATCAGTGATGTTAAACGCAATTTTGGAGTAAGGATTAGCGGGTATGCAATTTGTGGTAAGTAAATCAATGTATTATTATTATTATTATTATTATTATTATTATTATTATTATTATTATTTATTATTATTTTTATTATGTTTTAGGCCAGGGTTTCTGCATTGTGTTTCAGAGATAGTGAAGGATGGTAGTACAGAATTAACAAGATGCAATGCTCTCGCTGAATTAAAAAAAACAAAACGTTTTCGTAAACTCGTGTCTAGTTTATATAGCTTACATTTCAAAGTACTCCTGAAGTATGTTAAACTTGCTAGGCTTGTGGCGAAAGCTGTATTTTTTTTTTCTCTTGATTCTACCAAGGCGTAATTACCCCTCGCATTCAGTTGTTGTGCACAAGCTTTTAATGAACACCAATGATATTAAAATAATAACGTCATGTGAAGAGGAATGCACTGAAAATGTGAAGTACAATCATCAATATTTACTACAACAATTATATTTTGTGTGTCCAATTAATCGATTGTTATTTTGAGGCTTAACTGACAGCCCTAGTGTGTACTTTCACTACAAAACAATATATAGCGGGGAAATACAGTACCATAAGGTAAAGAAGAAGGAGGAAAAAAGCTTGCAGTCCCATTTTGACAGACTTAAAGGTACCATTTTTTGCAACTATTAATGATGGTAATATAAGGACAACTTCATTAAGATTATTTTTCTTCCTCCTGTGTGCTTGAAAGATTTTTCATTCTTGCTAGAATCTCACTCTTTTTTAAAGTCTGTAGCTACTATCGTGATAATCAGTGTGTCGTGAAAAAGTGGGCTCTCAACTATTCGTATTGTGGAAATTTACTATTGAAATTTACTATCCCTAGCCATCATACTCTACAGGTTCAATCAAGCATGTGAGGGATGAACTCTGCCTTCATGATGCACCAACCGGACATGAGGGGAAAAGTGACCAGGCATGTATGTGAAAACATATGAAAAATATCAGCAAGGAAAAGTTTTAGTAGTTTTCAAAATCTCTAGCAAAGCTAATTAAACTTTGATTCCCCTGTTTGAGTGTCATTAGACACATCGATTCATCACTAAAAACATTTCCAATTCAACTGATAATCATTCAACATGCCATTGCCAAATACCACTGATACATATATGTTACATATACTGGTTGGTAAGAAGCATTATAAAAACAAAAAATACTGTGTCTGTTTTCAAAGTGATTGACTTTCAGAGAGGAAAACAAGCAATTGACTAGTTGTGTGTGTTTTCTGTCACAAAATACATTTTCTGTTGAATTGGAAAATTAATCTTTTTTATATTTTTTAAATACAAAATTCAATACCATTCATAAATCATGTGGACAGAAATACAAGCCATTATTTTGCCAAACTGACTTCATTGCCAGTCTATTTAGTTTCACTGCAAAAAATGTTTTTCACCATTAATCTGCTATTCATAGGAAAGTTCACAGTGTTTTATGACATTTTGTAAAAAATCGAAACAGTTCTACATCAGCCATATTGAGTACCCTTCAAGGGCAAAAACCTTAGAATCTGCTCATAACATTCTATGCATGTCAAGCGTATGCAGCATCACTTACCTCATACAGACATTGTATATCGAATTGATTCATTATACAGTTCCAGAGCTAATTGAGCTATTAAACAATACCATGGTTAGTTCAAATAACTCTTGAATCCTGTATGAATGGCAACTCTGGAAAGCTCAGAAGTGAACTTTTCAGCTACAGGAGTGCTAAAGAGCTAAACTGTAGGTTTGATAAGAGGGGTACTTACTGAGTATAATGGCACAGTGGTGTTATTCAAACTACCTACATCTATATAGAAATATATTGCTCACAATTATCCACTTCACACAGCTGCAATGGATCCCCTTATAATCCCAATGCATTACCCTAAAAAAACCCTTTGCAGGACCATTAGCAGACCACAGCAATAGCAGCATAATGGATTATCTGGCCAGTTCATTGGTCCTAATTGAGAGGAGTGGTAGTTCCTTGTGTCCAAGTTACAGCGAAGCACGAGAACTGCCAGTGACTACACAGCACGGATAGTTTTCGTGTTTTCAGGGTATTGGCCCAGCAAAAGTAAATCAGCCAAATGCAGCTGCCCACATTTCATTTTAAAATGTAGAAAAAAAGTAAATACCTGTAAGAGGACACTTTTATCAACGCATATGTAGGACATCTGATTTTAATGACAGTTACATGGAACAAAAATATAAACACAACATGTAAAGTGTTGCTCCCATGTTTCATGAGCTGAAATAAAAGATCCCAGAAATTTTCCATACACACAAAAAGCTTATTTCTCTCAAATTCTGTGCACAAATTTGTTTGCATCCCTGTTAGTGAGCATTTCTCCTTTGCCAAGATAATCCATCCACCTGACAGGTGCGGCATATCAGGAAGCTGATTAAACAGCATGATCATTACACAGGTGCACCTTGTGCTGGAGACAATAAAAGGCCACTCACGCAGTTTTGTCACACAACACATTGCCACAGATGTCTCAAGTTGCTGCATGAGGCAAATGGTGGTCACACCAGATACTGACTGATTTTCTGATCTACGCCCCTACCTTTTTTTTAAGGTATCTGTGACCATGCATATCTGTATTCCCAGACATGTGAAATCCATAGATTAGGGCTTAATGAATTTATTTCAATTGACTGATTTCCTTATATGAACTGTAACTCCGTAAAATCTTTGAAATTGTTGCATGCTGCATTTATATTTTTGTT